>NC_081288.1:75509660-75748660 GCF_030490865.1 Poecile atricapillus | reverse complement strand
GGCAACAGGGACTACTCACACACTAAAGCTACAAGGACAAAAAGCTCAACAACTTGGTGTCTAGATTCCCTCTGTCAGTTCAACAGCTCTAACCCACAGGGAAACCTCTTAGGAAAATCCTTTAAATTCACTGAGACCACCCAAAGTGCCCATCCAAACTTAATTTCTTTGCCAAAGAGAAGAACAAGAAGCTCATTTCAAGAGAAAGGGCATCCCCTCCTCCAAAATCCAAAACATCCAGTGACTGATCCCATACAATGGTGTCAGAAAACTCTTACTAGAGGCAGACAGCCTTCCAAAGATGGATACTGACTCAATGACTGTACAAATTGAGGGAGTGCTTCCAAATATGCCGGCACAAGAAGCTGCTGTCGTCCTTGAGCTGCGCGACACAGCTTCTTATCTGCACCTCCAACTCTGGGGCTACGTGCTTTCCTTCCCATGAGAAAGCATTGCCATTCTCCTTCAGGAACTTACCAAGCCAAACCGTATGCGATGTCCTTCCTGTACTATGTCCAACAATGGCTCCTGCACAGAAGGGTCTACGACATAAATATCTCTCTGGACTATACCTCCTCATGGTACCTTTAACGCCTGCCCTATTACATTGTCACTATATCTTTTACTTGCCAAGGAAAGGCACTCAGAGTCACTTGGCCTTGCCTTGCCTTTGATGCTGTGGCTAGTCTACTCTTGTTTTGCTTGCTTGCTTATGTGTGCCTTGCCTGGCAAGACCTAGAAAGACCTTCCTTGCTTTGCTTTGCCTTGCCTACCGCTCTTTGCAATGCAAACCAAGTGTAGGCGCAATTGTAGGCAAGTCAAGGGAGAAGTTGACAAGGCTGGAGCCATGAGGGGCAAGCAAATGGAGTGGTAGGTGAGAGAAGGCCCAGAACTTCTAGGCAAGAATGGGCATAGGAAGGCCAGGCAGAAAAAGGAAGGCCTAGGCAAGGCTAGGTTTCCCTGGAGGAAAGCAGTCAAGTGTGGGCAGGTCAAGTGTGGGCGTAGGCACTGGAGGGAGTGCAAGGCTAGGGAGGCAAGGCAGGGCAAGGCAAGGAAACTTTGGGGTCACCAAGGCAAGACAAATGAGAGGTACATTCAAAGACTGCTGGTACACAAAAGGGGCTAGGACAGACTTCTCTGTCTGGCCTTGATCTCACATGGGCCATCTCTAATCTGCACCTAAAACACTTGGATTACCTGCTTTCCTTGGTGTACAAAAGAACTGTCATTCTGGTCCTGAAGCGCAAAGGTGAAATGTGAATTTTATGTCCAAAATTCAAGACATGTAAGGATAGGTGCCAGAAGCAAGCTGCCAGGACAGATGGGTGTGCTTGCACGTGACCTCTTTTGGGCTTCCTCTCACATGCTCCTGAAACGCTGGAGGTACGTGAAAGCCTTGAGAGTCCTAGGAGAAGCAGGCAGGGCAAGGCAAGATGAAGAAATGCCGCAAAAAGAGGGGTATTGAATTCCAGGTGGGGGACGAGTGAGCAAGGGAATGCAAGGCAAGGGAGAGGAGAGGTTCAAAGGTAACGCCAAGAAAAGTGGTGGCTTTGCCAGGCAAGACAAAGGAGAGGCAAGCAAGGCAATGAGAGTCCTAGAAGGAGAAGGAAATGAAAGATTGGAGCTGGACAAAGGGGAAGGGAAACTGGACAAAGTGGCAAGGGGGATGGGTGGTGCAAGGCACTGGACTGGTAGGAAGGGCAAGGGAAAGACATGGATGGGTCAGGAAGGAAGAGGAAAACAATGGCCAGGAATGACAAAGAAATGCAAGGTTGGATAGGAAAGGCAAGGCAATGTAGGGAAGGGGTAGGCCAGACAATGGGTGTCTTAAGAGGAAAAGTATGCATAGCAAGGCCAAGAGAAAAACGGTAAAGAAGTTAGCGTGGGGGATAGGTGAGTGTAGCTGAGAAAAAAAGTGCCTCATTCCAGTATGTATGTATGTATGTGTGTGTGAAGTTTGCAGGATGTAAAGCAGAAGAAAGCAGTGACTTGATGGTGGAGTGAAAGGATGCTTTTGAATACACGTGGCAAGGTCCAAGCAAACTATTTGTCTTGGCACATCTGTGTCCCATAAACTTCTTAGTTTAGATTCAGACTGGAAGCGGGACAGAGAACACCCCTAAAATTACAGCTGAGCAAGAAAGCAGGTCGCATCAGCATGTTTTAAAGGAAGCAGTTTTTTTGTGTGAGAAGAAAATGGACATATGAGACTCCAGCAGTATCGACGTTCAGCTTAGAAGCAAAGTGCAATGATTCCGTACAAACTCTGAAAATGAAACGCGGCAATAAAAAGGCAATGGGACATGTCAGCGAAAGCTTTGTGGCCAAGCAGGGTGAGATGTTTGAAGCAGAACCACAGTTTGGTTTCACTAAGGATCCATCATGGTGGATTGCAAACATGTGCCAAGACAACACATATTCTGCAGCTGTTGCAGCTCTCCGCAGGAACACTAGCGCTTTCCCTTAGACTCTAAAATGCAGAGAAATGGCCTGCGCAGCGCAGAAGCTATTTGTGCTGCTTGTACACCTCTTCCAACCCCTCAGTGGAAACTATTGCGCCTGCCTTTAGACTCTGAGATCCAGAGAACACAATGGTAGAGGCAGTGGTGGAGAATGGAAGGAGAGAGTGAAGTTTGATGAGTGAGTTTGATGTGACTTATGTGGAGCACGCAGAAAATGTAGCCCTGTACTGGTTTTTACACCTGGAGCCTATTTCTGTAAGACATTTCAGGTGGACATTTTTGATCAAGAAGCCAGAGTGAAAAAATTGACAGCAGGTCTCTCTGGGAAAGAAAAAGCAGCAAGGCGTCGTGTGCCATTTAAATGCTGCTATAAGAAGGGCGTACTTTAGCAGCATCTCTCTTGACACTTCTATCTGTGTAATCTCTAGCTGCTTGGACACAGCGACACTGAAAATAATTGTACTGCAAATATCAAGTTACACAGGGAAAAAGGGTAGGTCAGCAAATGCCTTCTGTCCTGGCACATCTCTCAGTCAGAACTCCAGCTGAAAAATTTTGCTGTAATGATGGACTTTGCCACTTGGAGAGAATTTATATAGTTGGGAAGAAGCATTCAAAGCCCTAGTGCATTTCGTCTATTTTACGGACTGCAAGGGCACTCTAAAGGCCAGCACTAGCTTTTTGTTGGACTTTTTCTTTTTGAGTAGCTGCTGGACGTTTTGAAGCGGTTTGGGATCTGCTAGAGTGCAAGGTAATACATAGAGTTTGAGGAAAGTGATATACACATTTTATATCTCCAGGGAGGTGGATGCAGTTCAGTGTGTGCGAGTTACATGTTGAGCAGCTGATCACACAGAAAAGAAGAGGCTGCGCTGCAATTGCCTTTTCATTTGCAGCTTATAAACTGCACAGCCCACAATGAAACAATTCCACTTCCTTCTGTGCTACATACAGGATCACATTCTCTCAGTCTCTAAGAGCCAGGACCCCCAGCGGAGCTCTTCCCTGCGCTGCTCCTACACCAATGAGGCCGGAGCCGCAAACAGCTTGGCTTTTTCCCTGGCACCGTCTGCCAGCGCTCATCAAAATAACCACACGATGGCGCTGTCGACTAACAAAAGAAGGAAACGCACCGAGGCCAGCTCCAAAGGACAGAGCCGAGTTGGAAACGTCCCTGCTCTCAAATTAACTGTGCCAGGAAAAAAAGACTTTGCTGATCTTCCCCCTCCAAGTGTGCAAACACTTTTGCACCACACTCAAAGGGCAACACGAAATCCTCTGCCCTAACAAACATTTTCACTCTCGCAGAGTCCAGTAACAAACTCAAAGACATCCGCTCACCAAATGTGCCAGCTGAGAGAGAAAGTTCTTTGCTGCCTACAATTTCAACTTCACCCATCAAACAATGAACACACACCCTGCTATTGGCACTTATCTTTTCAGCTCTACGCTCCTAAGCTTTCAGTCTCAGAGTCAAGATCCAAGCAGCATGGCAACAGGGACTACTCACACACTAAAGCTACAAGGACAAAAAGCTCAACAACTTGGTGTCTAGATTCCCACTGTCAGTTCAACAGCTCTAACCCACAGGTAAACCTCTTGGGAAAAACCTTTAAATTCACTGAGACCACCCAAAGTGCCCATCCAAACTTAATTTCTTTGCCAAAGAGAAGAACAAGAAGCTCATTTCAAGAGAAAGGGCATCCCCTCCTCCAAAATCCAAAACATCCAGTGACTGATCCCATACAATGGTGTCAGAACACTCTTACTAGAGGCAGACAGCCTTCCAAAGATGGATACTGACTCAATGACGGTACAAATTGAGGGAGTGCTTCCAAATATGCCGGCACAAGAAGCTGCTGTCGTCCTTGAGCTGCGCGACACAGCTTCTTATCTGCACCTCCAACTCTGGGGCTACGTGCTTTCCTTCCCATGAGAAAGCATTGCCATTCTCCTTCAGGAACTTACCAAGCCAAACTGTATGCCATGTCCTGTACTATGTCCAACAATGGCTCCTGCACAGAAAGGTCTACGACATAAATATCTTGCTGGACTATACCTCTTCATGGTTCCTTTAACGCCTGCCCTATTACATTGTCACTATATCTTTTTCTTGCCAAGGAAAGGCACTCAGAGTCACTTGGCCTTGCCTTGCCTTTGATGCTGTGGCTAGTCTACTCTTGTTTTGCTTGCTTGCTTATGTGTGCCTTGCCTGGCAAGACCTAGAAAGACCTTCCTTGCTTTGCTTTGCCTTGCCTACCGCTCTTTGCAATGCAAACCAAGTGTAGGCGCAATTGTAGGCAAGTCAAGGGAGAAGCTGACAAGGCTGGAGCCATGAGGGGCAAGCAAATGGAGTGGTAGGTGAGAGAAGGCCCAGAACTTCTAGGCAAGGATGGGCATAGGAAGGCCAGGCAGAAACAGGAAGGCCTAGGCAAGGCTAGGTTTCCCTGGAGGAAAGCAGTAGGCAGGTCAAGTGTGGGCATAGGCACTGGAGGGAGTGCAAGGCTAGGGAGGCAAGGCAGGGCAAGGCAAGGAAACTTTTGGGTCACCAAGGCAAGACAAATGAGAGGTACATTCAAAGACTGCTGGTACACAAAAGGGGCTAGGACAGACTTCTCTGTCTGGCCTTGATCTCACATGGGCCATCTCTAATCTGCACCTAAAACACTTGGATTACCTGCTTTCCTTGGTATACAAAAGAACTGTCATTCTGGTCCTGAAGCGCAAAGGTGAAATGTGAATTTTATGTCCAAAATTCAAGACATGTAAGGATAGGTGCCAGAAGCAAGCTGCCAGGACAGATGGGTGTGCTTGCACGTGACCTCTTTTGGGCTTCCTCTCACATGCTCCTGAAACGCTGGAGGTACGTGAAAGCCTTGAGAGTCCTAGGAGAAGCAGGCAGGGCAAGGCAAGATGAAGAAATGCCGCAAAAAGAGGGGTATTGAATTCCAGGTGGGGGACGAGTGAGCAAGGGAATGCAAGGCAAGGGAGAGGAGAGGTTCAAAGGTAACGCCAAGAAAAGTGGTGGCTTTGCCAGGCAAGACAAAGGAGAGGCAAGCAAGGCAATGAGAGTCCTAGAAGGAGAAGGAAATGAAAGATTGGAGCTGGACAAAGGGGAAGGGAAACTGGACAAAGTGGCAAGGGGGATGGGTGGTGCAAGGCACTGGACTGGTAGGAAGGGCTAGGGAAAGACATGGATGGGTCAGGAAGGAAGAGGAAAACAATGGCCAGGAATGACAAAGAAATGCAAGGTTGGATAGGAAAGGAAAGGCAAGGCAATGTAGGGAAGGGGTAGGCCAGACAATGGGTGTCTTAAGAGGAAAAGTATGCATAGCAAGGCCAAGAGAAAAGCGGTAAAGAAGTTAGCGTGGGGGATAGGTGAGTGTAGCTGAGAAAAAAAGTGCCTCATTCCAGTATGTATGTATGTATGTGTGTGTGAAGTTTGCAGGATGTAAAGCAGAAGAAAGCAGTGACTTGATGGTGGAGTGAAAGGATGCTTTTGAATACACGTGGCAAGGTCCAAGCAAACTATTTGTCTTGGCACATCTGTGTCCCATAAACTTCTTAGTTTAGATTCAGACTGTAAGCGGGACAGAGAACACCCCTAAAATTACAGCTGAGCAAGAAAGCAGGTCGCATCAGCATGTTTTAAAGGAAGCAGTTTTTTTGTGTGAGAAGAAAATGGACATATGAGACTCCAGCAGTATCGACGTTCAGCTTAGAAGCAAAGTGCAATGATTCCGTACAAACTCTGAAAATGAAACGCAGCAATAAAAAGGCAATGGGACATGTCAGCGAAAGCTTTGTGGCCAAGCAGGGTGAGATGTTTGAAGCAGAACCACAGTTTGGTTTCACTAAGGATCCATCATGGTGGATTGCAAACATGTGCCAAGACAACACATATTCTGCAGCTGTTGCAGCTCTCCCCAGGAACACTAGCGCTTTCCCTTAGACTCTAAAATGCAGAGAAATGGCCTGCGCAGCGCAGAAGCTATTTGTGCTGCTTGTACACCTCTTCCAACCCCTCAGTGGAAACTATTGCGCCTGCCTTTAGATTCTGAGATCCAGAGAACACAATGGTAGAGGCAGTGGTGGAGAATGGAAGGAGAGAGTGAAGTTTGATGAGTGAGTTTGATGTGACTTATGTGGAGCACGCAGAAAATGTAGCCCTGTACTGGTTTTTACACCTGGAGCCTATTTCTGTAAGACATTTCAGGTGGACATTTTTGATCAAGAAGCCAGAGTGAAAAAATTGACAGCAGGTCTCTCTGGGAAAGAAAAAGCAGCAAGGCGTCGTGTGCCATTTAAATGCTGCTATAAGAAGGGCGTACTTTAGCAGCATCTCTCTTGACACTTCTATCTGTGTAATCTCTAGCTGCTTGGACACAGCGACACTGAAAATAATTGTACTGCAAATACCAAGTTACACAGGGAAAAAAGGTAGGTCAGCAAATGCCTTCTGTCTTGGCACATCTCTCAGTCAGAACTCCAGCTGAAAAATTTTGCTGTAATGATGGACTTTGCCACTTGGAGAGAATTTATATAGTTGGGAAGAAGCATTCAAAGCCCTAGTGCATTTCGTCTATTTTACGAACTGCAAGGGCACTCTAAAGGCCAGCACTAGCTTTTTGTTGGACTTTTTCTTTTTGAGTAGCTGCTGGACGTTTTGAAGCAGTTTGGGATCTGCTAGAGTGCAAGGTAATACATAGAGTTTGAGGAAAGTGATATACACATTTTATATCTCCAGGGAGGTGGATGCAGTTCAGTGTGTGCGAGTTACATGTTGAGCAGCTGATCACACAGAAAAGAAGAGGCTGCGCTGCAATTGCCTTTTCATTTGCAGCTTATAAACTGCACAGCCCACAATGAAACAATTCCACTTCCTTCTGTGCTACATACAGGATCACATTCTCTCAGTCTCTAAGAGCCAGGACCCCCAGCGGAGCTCTTCCCTGCGCTGCTCCTACACCAATGAGGCCGGAGCCGCAAACAGCTTGGCTTTTTCCCTGGCACCGTCTGCCAGCGCTCATCAAAATAACCACACGATGGCGCTGTCGACTAACAAAAGAAGGAAACGCACCGAGGCCAGCTCCAAAGGACAGAGCCCAGTTGGAAACGTCCCTGCTCTCAAATTAACTGTGCCAGGAAAAAAAGACTTTGCTGATCTTCCCCCTCCAACTGTGCAAACACTTTTGCACCACACTCAAAGGGCAACACGAAATCCTCTGCCCTAACAAACATTTTCACTCTCGCAGAGTCCAGTAACAAACTCAAAGACATCCGCTCACCAAATGTGCCAGCTGAGAGAGAAAGTTCTTTGCTGCCTACAATTTCAACTTCACCCATCAAACAATGAACACACACCCTGCTATTGGCACTTTTCTTTTCAGCTCTACGCTCCTAAGCTTTCAGTCTCAGAGTCAAGATCCAAGCAGCATGGCAACAGGGACTACTCACACACTAAAGCTACAAGGACAAAAAGCTCAACAACTTGCTGTCTAGATTCCCACTGTCAGTTCAACAGCTCTAACCCACAGGGAAACCTCTTGGGAAAAACCTTTAAATTCACTGAGACCACCCAAAGTGCCCATCCAAACTTATATTCTTTGCCAAAGAGAAGAACAAGAAGCTCATTTCAAGAGAAAGGGCATCCCCTCCTCCAAAATCCAAAACATCCAGTGACTGATCCCATACAATGGTGTCAGAACACTCTTACTAGAGGCAGACAGCCTTCCAAAGATGGATACTGACTCAATGACTGTACAAATTGAGGGAGTGCTTCCAAATATGCCGGCACAAGAAGCTGCTGTCGTCCTTGAGCTGCGCGACACAGCTTCTTATCTGCACCTCCAACTCTGGGGCTACGTGCTTTCCTTCCCATGAGAAAGCATTGCCATTCTCCTTCAGGAACTTACCAAGCCAAACTGTATGCCATGTCCTGTACTATGTCCAACAATGGCTCCTGCACAGAAAGGTCTACGACATAAATATCTTGCTGGACTATACCTCTTCATGGTTCCTTTAACGCCTGCCCTATTACATTGTCACTATATCTTTTTCTTGCCAAGGAAAGGCACTCAGAGTCACTTGGCCTTGCCTTGCCTTTGATGCTGTGGCTAGTCTACTCTTGTTTTGCTTGCTTGCTTATGTGTGCCTTGCCTGGCAAGACCTAGAAAGACCTTCCTTGCTTTGCTTTGCCTTGCCTACCGCTCTTTGCAATGCAAACCAAGTGTAGGCGCAATTGTAGGCAAGTCAAGGGAGAAGCTGACAAGGCTGGAGCCATGAGGGGCAAGCAAATGGAGTGGTAGGTGAGAGAAGGCCCAGAACTTCTAGGCAAGGATGGGCATAGGAAGGCCAGGCAGAAACAGGAAGGCCTAGGCAAGGCTAGGTTTCCCTGGAGGAAAGCAGTAGGCAGGTCAAGTGTGGGCATAGGCACTGGAGGGAGTGCAAGGCTAGGGAGGCAAGGCAGGGCAAGGCAAGGAAACTTTTGGGTCACCAAGGCAAGACAAATGAGAGGTACATTCAAAGACTGCTGGTACACAAAAGGGGCTAGGACAGACTTCTCTGGCTGGCCTTGATCTCACATGGGCCATCTCTAATCTGCACCTAAAACACTTGGATTACCTGCTTTCCTTGGTATACAAAAGAACTGTCATTCTGGTCCTGAAGCGCAAAGGTGAAATGTGAATTTTATGTCCAAAATTCAAGACATGTAAGGATAGGTGCCAGAAGCAAGCTGCCAGGACAGATGGGTGTGTTTGCTCGTGACCTCTTTTGGGCTTCCTCTCACATGCTCCTGAAACGCTGGAGGTACGTGAAAGCCTTGAGAGTTCTAGGAGAAGCAGGCAGGGCAAGGCAAGATGAAGAAATGCCGCAAAAAGAGGGGTATTGAATTCCAGGTGGGGGACGAGTGAGCAAGGGAATGCAAGGCAAGGGAGAGGAGAGGTTCAAAGGTAACGCCAAGAAAAGTGGTGGCTTTGCCAGGCAAGACAAAGGAGAGGCAAGCAAGGCAATGAGAGTCCTAGAAGGAGAAGGAAATGAAAGATTGGAGCTGGACAAAGGGGAAGGGAAACTGGACAAAGTGGCAAGGGGGATGGGTGGTGCAAGGCACTGGACTGGTAGGAAGGGCAAGGGAAAGACATGGATGGGTCAGGAAGGAAGAGGAAAACAATGGCCAGGAATGACAAAGAAATGCAAGGTTGGATAGGAAAGGAAAGGCAAGGCAATGTAGGGAAGGGGTAGGCCAGACAATGGGTGTCTTAAGAGGAAAAGTATGCATAGCAAGGCCAAGAGAAAAGCGGTAAAGAAGTTAGCGTGGGGGATAGGTGAGTGTAGCTGAGAAAGAAAGAAAGTGCCTCATTCCAGTATGTATGTATGTATGTGTGTGTGAAGTTTGCAGGATGTAAAGCAGAAGAAAGCAGTGACTTGATGGTGGAGTGAAAGGATGCTTTTGAATACACGTGGCAAGGTCCAAGCAAACTATTTGTCTTGGCACATCTGTGTCCCATAAACTTCTTAGTTTAGATTCAGACTGTAAGCGGGACAGAGAACACCCCTAAAATTACAGCTGAGCAAGAAAGCAGGTCGCATCAGCATGTTTTAAAGGAAGCAGTTTTTTTGTGTGAGAAGAAAATGGACATATGAGACTCCAGCAGTATCGACGTTCAGCTTAGAAGCAAAGTGCAATGATTCCGTACAAACTCTGAAAATGAAACGCAGCAATAAAAAGGCAATGGGACATGTCAGCGAAAGCTTTGTGGCCAAGCAGGGTGAGATGTTTGAAGCAGAACCACAGTTTGGTTTCACTAAGGATCCATCATGGTGGATTGCAAACATGTGCCAAGACAACACATATTCTGCAGCTGTTGCAGCTCTCCGCAGGAACACTAGCGCTTTCCCTTAGACTCTAAAATGCAGAGAAATGGCCTGCGCAGCGCAGAAGCTATTTGTGCTGCTTGTACACCTCTTCCAACCCCTCAGTGGAAACTATTGCGCCTGCCTTTAGACTCTGAGATCCAGAGAACACAATGGTAGAGGCAGTGGTGGAGAATGGAAGGAGAGAGTGAAGTTTGATGAGTGAGTTTGATGTGACTTATGTGGAGCACGCAGAAAATGTAGCCCTGTACTGGTTTTTACACCTGGAGCCTATTTCTGTAAGACATTTCAGGTGGACATTTTTGATCAAGAAGCCAGAGTGAAAAAATTGACAGCAGGTCTCTCTGGGAAAGAAAAAGCAGCAAGGCGTCGTGTGCCATTTAAATGCTGCTATAAGAAGGGCGTACTTTAGCAGCATCTCTCTTGACACTTCTATCTGTGTAATCTCTAGCTGCTTGGACACAGCCACACTGAAAATAATTGTACTGCAAATACCAAGTTACACAGGGAAAAAGGGTAGGTCAGCAAATGCCTTCTGTCCTGGCACATCTCTCAGTCAGAACTCCAGCTGAAAAATTTTGCTGTAATGATGGACTTTGCCACTTGGAGAGAATTTATATAGTTGGGAAGAAGCATTCAAAGCCCTAGTGCATTTCGTCTATTTTACGGACTGCAAGGGCACTCTAAAGACCAGCACTAGCTTTTTGTTGGACTTTTTCTTTTTGAGTAGCTGCTGGACGTTTTGAAGCGGTTTGGGATCTGCTAGAGTGCAAGGTAATACATAGAGTTTGAGGAAAGTGATATACACATTTTATATCTCCAGGGAGGTGGATGCAGTTCAGTGTGTGCGAGTTACATGTTGAGCAGCGGATCACACAGAAAAGAAGAGGCTGCGCTGCAATTGCCTTTTCATTTGCAGCTTATAAACTGCACAGCCCACAATGAAACAATTCCACTTCCTTCTGTGCTACATACAGGATCACATTCTCTGAGTCTCTAAGAGCCAGGACCCCCAGCGGAGCTCTTCCCTGCGCTGCTCCTACACCAATGAGGCCGGAGCCGCAAACAGCTTGGCTTTTTCCCTGGCACCGGCTGCCAGCGCTCATCAAAATAACCACACGATGGCGCTGTCGACTAACAAAAGAAGGAAACGCACCGAGGCCAGCTCCAAAGGACAGAGCCGAGTTGGAAACGTCCCTGCTCTCAAATTAACTGTGCCAGGAAAAAAAGACTTTGCTGATCTTCCCCCTCCAACTGTGCAAACACTTTTGCACCACACTCAAAGGGCAACACGAAATCCTCTGCCCTAACAAACATTTTCACTCTCGCAGAGTCCAGTAACAAACTCAAAGACATCCGCTCACCAAATGTGCCAGCTGAGAGAGAAAGTTCTTTGCTGCCTACAATTTCAACTTCACCCATCAAACAATGAACACACACCCTGCTATTGGCACTTTTCTTTTCAGCTCTACGCTCCTAAGCTTTCAGTCTCAGAGTCAAGATCCAAGCAGCATGGCAACAGGGACTACTCACACACTAAAGCTACAAGGACAAAAAGCTCAACAACTTGCTGTCTAGATTCCCACTGTCAGTTCAACATCTCTAACCCACAGGGAAACCTCTTGGGAAAAACCTTTAAATTCACTGAGACCACCCAAAGTGCCCATCCAAACTTAATTTCTTTGCCAAAGAGAAGAACAAGAAGCTCATTTCAAGAGAAATGGCATCCCCTCCTCCAAAATCCAAAACATCCAGTGACTGATCCCATACAATGGTGTCAGAACACTCTTACTAGAGGCAGACAGCCTTCCAAAGATGGATACTGACTCAATGACTGTACAAATTGAGGGAGTGCTTCCAAATATGCCGGCACAAGAAGCTGCTGTCGTCCTTGAGCTGCGCGACACAGCTTCTTATCTGCACCTCCAACTCTGGGGCTACGTGCTTTCCTTCCCATGAGAAAGCATTGCCATTCTCCTTCAGGAACTTACCAAGCCAAGCTGTATGCCATGTCCTGTACTATGTCCAACAATGGCTCCTGCACCGAAGGGTCTACGACATAAATATCTTGCTGGACTATACCTCTTCATGGTACCTTTAACGCCTGCCCTATTACATTGTCACTATATCTTTTTCTTGCCAAGGAAAGGCACTCAGAGTCACTTGGCCTTGCCTTGCCTTTGATGCTGTGGCTAGTCTACTCTTGTTTTGCTTGCTTGCTTATGTGTGCCTTGCCTGGCAAGACCTAGAAAGACCTTCCTTGCTTTGCTTTGCCTTGCCTACCGCTCTTTGCAATGCAAACCAAGTGTAGGTGCAATTGTAGGCAAGTCAAGGGAGAAGCTGACAAGGCTGGAGCCATGAGGGGCAAGCAAATGGAGTGGTAGGTGAGAGAAGGCCCAGAACTTCTAGGCAAGGATGGGCATAGGAAGGCCAGGCAGAAACAGGAAGGCCTAGGCAAGGCTAGGTTTCCCTGGAGGAAAGCAGTAGGCAGGTCAAGTGTGGGCATAGGCACTGGAGGGAGTGCAAGGCTAGGGAGGCAAGGCAGGGCAAGGCAAGGAAACTTTTGGGTCACCAAGGCAAGACAAATGAGAGGTACATTCAAAGACTGCTGGTACACAAAAGGGGCTAGGACAGACTTCTCTGGCTGGCCTTGATCTCACATGGGCCATCTCTAATCTGCACCTAAACCACTTGGATTACCTGCTTTCCTTGGTATACAAAAGAACTGTCATTCTGGTCCTGAAGCGCAAAGGTGAAATGTGAATTTTATGTCCAAAATTCAAGACATGTAAGGATAGGTGCCAGAAGCAAGCTGCCAGGACAGATGGGTGTGCTTGCACGTGACCTCTTTTGGGCTTCCTCTCACATGCTCCTGAAACGCTGGAGGTACGTGAAAGCCTTGAGAGTCCTAGGAGAAGCAAGCAGGGCAAGGCAAGATGAAGAAATGCCGCAAAAAGAGGGGTATTGAATTCCAGGTGGGGGACGAGTGAGCAAGGGAATGCAAGGCAAGGGAGAGGAGAGGTTCAAAGGTAACACCAAGAAAAGTGGTGGCTTTGCCAGGCAAGACAAAGGAGAGGCAAGCAAGGCAATGAGAGTCCTAGAAGGAGAAGGAAATGAAAGATTGGAGCTGGACAAAGGGGAAGGGAAACTGGACAAAGTGGCAAGGGGGATGGGTGGTGCAAGGCACTGGACTGGTAGGAAGGGCAAGGGAAAGACATGGATGGGTCAGGAAGGAAGAGGAAAACAATGGCCAGGAATGACAAAGAAATGCAAGGTTGGATAGGAAAGGAAAGGCAAGGCAATGTAGGGAAGGGGTAGGCCAGACAATGGGTGTCTTAAGAGGAAAAGTATGCATAGCAAGGCCAAGAGAAAAGCGGTAAAGAAGTTAGCGTGGGGGATAGGTGAGTGTAGCTGAGAAAAAAAGTGCCTCATTCCAGTATGTATGTATGTATGTGTGTGTGAAGTTTGCAGGATGTAAAGCAGAAGAAAGCAGTGACTTGATGGTGGAGTGAAAGGATGCTTTTGAATACACGTGGCAAGGTCCAAGCAAACTATTTGTCTTGGCACATCTGTGTCCCATAAACTTCTTAGTTTAGATTCAGACTGTAAGCGGGACAGAGAACACCCCTAAAATTACAGCTGAGCAAGAAAGCAGGTCGCATCAGCATGTTTTAAAGGAAGCAGTTTTTTTGTGTGAGAAGAAAATGGACATATGAGACTCCAGCAGTATCGACGTTCAGCTTAGAAGCAAAGTGCAATGATTCCGTACAAACTCTGAAAATGAAACGCAGCAATAAAAAGGCAATGGGACATGTCAGCGAAAGCTTTGTGGCCAAGCAGGGTGAGATGTTTGAAGCAGAACCACAGTTTGGTTTCACTAAGGATCCATCATGGTGGATTGCAAACATGTGCCAAGACAACACATATTCTGCAGCTGTTGCAGCTCTCCGCAGGAACACTAGCGCTTTCCCTTAGACTCTAAAATGCAGAGAAATGGCCTGCGCAGCGCAGAAGCTATTTGTGCTGCTTGTACACCTCTTCCAACCCCTCAGTGGAAACTATTGCGCCTGCCTTTAGACTCTGAGATCCAGAGAACACAATGGTAGAGGCAGTGGTGGAGAATGGAAGGAGAGAGTGAAGTTTGATGAGTGAGTTTGATGTGACTTATGTGGAGCACGCAGAAAATGTAGCCCTGTACTGGTTTTTACACCTGGAGCCTATTTCTGTAAGACATTTCAGGTGGACATTTTTGATCAAGAAGCCAGAGTGAAAAAATTGACAGCAGGTCTCTCTGGGAAAGAAAAAGCAGCAAGGCGTCGTGTGCCATTTAAATGCTGCTATAAGAAGGGCGTACTTTAGCAGCATCTCTCTTGACACTTCTATCTGTGTAATCTCTAGCTGCTTGGACACAGCCACACTGAAAATAATTGTACTGCAAATACCAAGTTACACAGGGAAAAAGGGTAGGTCAGCAAATGCCTTCTGTCCTGGCACATCTCTCAGTCAGAACTCCAGCTGAAAAATTTTGCTGTAATGATGGACTTTGCCACTTGGAGAGAATTTATATAGTTGGGAAGAAGCATTCAAAGCCCTAGTGCATTTCGTCTATTTTACGGACTGCAAGGGCACTCTAAAGACCAGCACTAGCTTTTTGTTGGACTTTTTCTTTTTGAGTAGCTGCTGGACGTTTTGAAGCGGTTTGGGATCTGCTAGAGTGCAAGGTAATACATAGAGTTTGAGGAAAGTGATATACACATTTTATATCTCCAGGGAGGTGGATGCAGTTCAGTGTGTGCGAGTTACATGTTGAGCAGCGGATCACACAGAAAAGAAGAGGCTGCGCTGCAATTGCCTTTTCATTTGCAGCTTATAAACTGCACAGCCCACAATGAAACAATTCCACTTCCTTCTGTGCTACATACAGGATCACATTCTCTCAGTCTCTAAGAGCCAGGACCCCCAGCGGAGCTCTTCCCTGCGCTGCTCCTACACCAATGAGGCCGGAGCCGCAAACAGCTTGGCTTTTTCCCTGGCACCGGCTGCCAGCGCTCATCAAAATAACCACACGATGGCGCTGTCGACTAACAAAAGAAGGAAACGCACCGAGGCCAGCTCCAAAGGACAGAGCCGAGTTGGAAACGTCCCTGCTCTCAAATTAACTGTGCCAGGAAAAAAAGACTTTGCTGATCTTCCCCCTCCAACTGTGCAAACACTTTTGCACCACACTCAAAGGGCAACACGAAATCCTCTGCCCTAACAAACATTTTCACTCTCGCAGAGTCCAGTAACAAACTCAAAGACATCCGCTCACCAAATGTGCCAGCTGAGAGAGAAAGTTCTTTGCTGCCTACAATTTCAACTTCACCCATCAAACAATGAACACACACCCTGCTATTGGCACTTTTCTTTTCAGCTCTACGCTCCTAAGCTTTCAGTCTCAGAGTCAAGATCCAAGCAGCATGGCAACAGGGACTACTCACACACTAAAGCTACAAGGACAAAAAGCTCAACAACTTGCTGTCTAGATTCCCACTGTCAGTTCAACATCTCTAACCCACAGGGAAACCTCTTGGGAAAAACCTTTAAATTCACTGAGACCACCCAAAGTGCCCATCCAAACTTAATTTCTTTGCCAAAGAGAAGAACAAGAAGCTCATTTCAAGAGAAATGGCATCCCCTCCTCCAAAATCCAAAACATCCAGTGACTGATCCCATACAATGGTGTCAGAACACTCTTACTAGAGGCAGACAGCCTTCCAAAGATGGATACTGACTCAATGACTGTACAAATTGAGGGAGTGCTTCCAAATATGCCGGCACAAGAAGCTGCTGTCGTCCTTGAGCTGCGCGACACAGCTTCTTATCTGCACCTCCAACTCTGGGGCTACGTGCTTTCCTTCCCATGAGAAAGCATTGCCATTCTCCTTCAGGAACTTACCAAGCCAAGCTGTATGCCATGTCCTGTACTATGTCCAACAATGGCTCCTGCACCGAAGGGTCTACGACATAAATATCTTGCTGGACTATACCTCTTCATGGTACCTTTAACGCCTGCCCTATTACATTGTCACTATATCTTTTTCTTGCCAAGGAAAGGCACTCAGAGTCACTTGGCCTTGCCTTGCCTTTGATGCTGTGGCTAGTCTACTCTTGTTTTGCTTTCTTGCTTATGTGTGCCTTGCCTGGCAAGACCTAGAAAGACCTTCCTTGCTTTGCTTTGCCTTGCCTACCGCTCTTTGCAATGCAAACCAAGTGTAGGTGCAATTGTAGGCAAGTCAAGGGAGAAGCTGACAAGGCTGGAGCCATGAGGGGAAAGCAAATGGAGTGGTAGGTGAGAGAAGGCCCAGAACTTCTAGGCAAGGATGGGCATAGGAAGGCCAGGCAGAAACAGGAAGGCCTAGGCAAGGCTAGGTTTCCCTGGAGGAAAGCAGTAGGCAGGTCAAGTGTGGGCATAGGCACTGGAGGCAGTGCAAGGCTAGGGAGGCAAGGCAGGGCAAGGCAAGGAAACTTTTGGGTCACCAAGGCAAGACAAATGAGAGGTACATTCAAAGACTGCTGGTACACAAAAGGGGCTAGGACAGACTTCTCTGGCTGGCCTTGATCTCACATGGGCCATCTCTAATCTGCACCTAAACCACTTGGATTACCTGCTTTCCTTGGTATACAAAAGAACTGTCATTCTGGTCCTGAAGCGCAAAGGTGAAATGTGAATTTTATGTCCAAAATTCAAGACATGTAAGGATAGGTGCCAGAAGCAAGCTGCCAGGACAGATGGGTGTGCTTGCACGTGACCTCTTTTGGGCTTCCTCTCACATGCTCCTGAAACGCTGGAGGTACGTGAAAGCCTTGAGAGTCCTAGGAGAAGCAGGCAGGGCAAGGCAAGATGAAGAAATTCCGCAAAAAGAGGGGTATTGAATTCCAGGTGGGGGACGAGTGAGCAAGGGAATGCAAGGCAAGGGAGAGGAGAGGTTCAAAGGGAACGCCAAGAAAAGTGGTGGCTTTGCCAGGCAAGACAAAGGAGAGGCAAGCAAGGCAATGAGAGTCCTAGAAGGAGAAGGAAATGAAAGATTGGAGCTGGACAAAGGGGAAGGGAAACCAAACAAAGTGGCAAGGGGGATGGGTGGTGCAAGGCACTGGACTGGTAGGAAGGGCAAGGGAAAGACATGGATGGGTCAGGAAGGAAGAGGAAAACAATGGCCAGGAATGACAAAGAAATGCAAGGTTGGATAGGAAAGGAAAGGCAAGGCAATGTAGGGAAGGGGTAGGCCAGACAATGGGTGTCTTAAGAGGAAAAGTATGCATAGCAAGGCCAAGAGAAAAGCGGTAAAGAAGTTAGCGTGGGGGATAGGTGAGTGTAGCTGAGAAAGAAAGAAAGTGCCTCATTCCAGTATGTATGTATGTATGTGTGTGTGAAGTTTGCAGGATGTAAAGCAGAAGAAAGCAGTGACTTGATGGTGGAGTGAAAGGATGCTTTTGAATACACGTGGCAAGGTCCAAGCAAACTATTTGTCTTGGCACATCTGTGTCCCATAAACTTCTTAGTTTAGATTCAGACTGTAAGCGGGACAGAGAACACCCCTAAAATTACAGCTGAGCAAGAAAGCAGGTCGAATCAGCATGTTTTAAAGGAAGCAGTTTTTTTGTGTGAGAAGAAAATGGACATATGAGACTCCAGCAGTATCGACGTTCAGCTTAGAAGCAAAGTGCAATGATTCCGTACAAACTCTGAAAATGAAACGCAGCAATAA
Source organism: Poecile atricapillus (assembly GCF_030490865.1). NCBI lineage: Eukaryota > Metazoa > Chordata > Aves > Passeriformes > Paridae > Poecile > Poecile atricapillus. The sequence goes on along the minus strand of NC_081288.1, from coordinate 75,730,575 downwards.
AAAGGCAATGGGACATGTCAGCGAAAGCTTTGTGGCCAAGCAGGGTGAGATGTTTGAAGCAGAACCACAGTTTGGTTTCACTAAGGATCCATCATGGTGGATTGCAAACATGTGCCAAGACAACACATATTCTGCAGCTGTTGCAGCTCTCCGCAGGAACACTAGCGCTTTCCCTTAGACTCTAAAATGCAGAGAAATGGCCTGCGCAGCGCAGAAGCTATTTGTGCTGCTTGTACACCTCTTCCAACCCCTCAGTGGAAACTATTGCGCCTGCCTTTAGACTCTGAGATCCAGAGAACACAATGGTAGAGGCAGTGGTGGAGAATGGAAGGAGAGAGTGAAGTTTGATGAGTGAGTTTGATGTGACTTATGTGGAGCACGCAGAAAATGTAGCCCTGTACTGGTTTTTACACCTGGAGCCTATTTCTGTAAGACATTTCAGGTGGACATTTTTGATCAAGAAGCCAGAGTGAAAAAATTGACAGCAGGTCTCTCTGGGAAAGAAAAAGCAGCAAGGCGTCGTGTGCCATTTAAATGCTGCTATAAGAAGGGCGTACTTTAGCAGCATCTCTCTTGACACTTCTATCTGTGTAATCTCTAGCTGCTTGGACACAGCGACACTGAAAATAATTGTACTGCAAATACCAAGTTACACAGGGAAAAAGAGTAGGTCAGCAAATGCCTTCTGTCCTGGCACATCTCTCAGTCAGAACTCCAGCTGAAAAATTTTGCTGTAATGATGGACTTTGCCACTTGGAGAGAATTTATATAGTTGGGAAGAAGCATTCAAAGCCCTAGTGCATTTCGTCTATTTTACGGACTGCAAGGGCACTCTAAAGGCCAGCACTAGCTTTTTGTTGGACTTTTTCTTTTTGAGTAGCTGCTGGACGTTTTGAAGCGGTTTGGGATCTGCTAGAGTGCAAGGTAATACATAGAGTTTGAGGAAAGTGATATACACATTTTATATCTCCAGGGAGGTGGATGCAGTTCAGTGTGTGCGAGTTACATGTTGAGCAGCGGATCACACAGAAAAGAAGAGGCTGCGCTGCAATTGCCTTTTCATTTGCAGCTTATAAACTACACAGCCCACAATGAAACAATTCCACTTCCTTCTGTGCTACATACAGGATCACATTCTCTGAGTCTCTAAGAGCCAGGACCCCCAGCGGAGCTCTTCCCTGCGCTGCTCCTACACCAATGAGGCCGGAGCCGCAAACAGCTTGGCTTTTTCCCTGGCACCGTCTGCCAGCGCTCATCAAAATAACCACACGATGGCACTGTCGACTAACAAAAGAAGGAAACGCACCGAGGCCAGCTCCAAAGGACAGAGCCGAGTTGGAAACGTCCCTGCTCTCAAATTAACTGCGCCAGGAAAAAAAGACTTTGCTGATCTTCCCCCTCCAACTGTGCAAACACTTTTGCACCACACTCAAAGGGCAACACGAAATCCTCTGCCCTAACAAACATTTTCACTCTCGCAGAGTCCAGTAACAAACTCAAAGACATCCGCTCACCAAATGTGCCAGCTGAGAGAGAAAGTTCTTTGCTGCCTACAATTTCAACTTCACCCATCAAACAATGAACACACACCCTGCTATTGGCACTTTTCTTTTCAGCTCTACGCTCCTAAGCTTTCAGTCTCAGAGTCAAGATCCAAGCAGCATGGCAACAGGGACTACTCACACACTAAAGCTACAAGGACAAAAAGCTCAACAACTTGCTGTCTAGATTCCCACTGTCAGTTCAACATCTCTAACCCACAGGGAAACCTCTTGGGAAAAACCTTTAAATTCACTGAGACCACCCAAAGTGCCCATCCAAACTTATATTCTTTGCCAAAGAGAAGAACAAGAAGCTCATTTCAAGAGAAATGGCATCCCCTCCTCCAAAATCCAAAACATCCTGTGACTGATCCCATACAATGGTGTCAGAACACTCTTACTAGAGGCAGACAGCCTTCCAAAGATGGATACTGACTCAATGACTGTACAAATTGAGGGAGTGCTTCCAAATATGCCGGCACAAGAAGCTGCTGTCGTCCTTGAGCTGCGCGACACAGCTTCTTATCTGCACCTCCAACTCTGGGGCTACGTGCTTTCCTTCCCATGAGAAAGCATTGCCATTCTCCTTCAGGAACTTACCAAGCCAAGCTGTATGCCATGTCCTGTACTATGTCCAACAATGGCTCCTGCACAGAAGGGTCTACGACATAAATATCTTGCTGGACTATACCTCCTCATGGTACCTTTAACGCCTGCCCTATTACATTGTCACTATATCTTTTACTTGCCAAGGAAAGGCACTCAGAGTCACTTGGCCTTGCCTTGCCTTTGATGCTGTGGCTAGTCTACTCTTGTTTTGCTTGCTTGCTTCCTTATGTGTGCCTTGCCTGGCAAGACCTAGAAAGACCTTCCTTGCTTTGCTTTGCCTTGCCTACCGCTCTTTGCAATGCAAACCAAGTGTAGGCGCAATTGTAGGCAAGTCAAGGGAGAAGCTGACAAGGCTGGAGCCATAAGGGGCAAGCAAATGGAGTGGTAGGTGAGAGAAGGCCCAGAACTTCTAGGCAAGGATGGGCATAGGAAGGCCAGGCAGAAACAGGAAGGCCTAGGCAAGGCTAGGTTTCCCTGGAGGAAAGCAGTAGGCAGGTCAAGTGTGGGCGTAGGCACTGGAGGGAGTGCAAGGCTAGGGAGGCAAGGCAGGGCAAGGCAAGGAAACTTTTGGGTCACCAAGGCAAGACAAATGAGAGGTACATTCAAAGACTGCTGGTACACAAAAGGGGCTAGGACAGACTTCTCTGGCTGGCCTTGATCTCACATGGGCCATCTCTAATCGGCACCTAAAACACTTGGATTACCTGCTTTCCTTGGTATACAAAAGAACTGTCATTCTGGTCCTGAAGCGCAAAGGTGAAATGTGAATTTTATGTCCAAAATTCAAGACATGTAAGGATAGGTGCCAGAAGCAAGCTGCCAGGACAGATGGGTGTGCTTGCACGTGACCTCTTTTGGGCTTCCTCTCACATGCTCCTGAAACGCTGGAGATACGTGAAAGCCTTGAGAGTCCTAGGAGAAGCAGGCAGGGCAAGGCAAGATGAAGAAATGCCGCAAAAAGAGGGGTATTGAATTCCAGGTGGGGGACGAGTGAGCAAGGGAATGCAAGGCAAGGGAGAGGAGAGGTTCAAAGGTAACGCCAAGAAAAGTGGTGGCTTTGCCAGGCAAGACAAAGGAGAGGCAAGCAAGGCAATGAGAGTCCTAGAAGGAGAAGGAAATGAAAGATTGGAGCTGGACAAAGGGGAAGGGAAACTGGACAAAGTGGCAAGGGGGATGGGTGGTGCAAGGCACTGGACTGGTAGGAAGGGCAAGGGAAAGACATGGATGGGTCAGGAAGGAAGAGGAAAGCAATGGCCAGGAATGACAAAGAAATGCAAGGTTGGATAGGAAAGGAAAGGCAAGGCAATGTAGGGAAGGGGGTAGGCAGACAATGGGTGTCTTAAGAGGAAAAGTATGCATAGCAAGGCCAAGAGAAAAGCGGTAAAGAAGTTAGCGTGGGGGATAGGTGAGTGTAGCTGAGAAAGAAAGAAAGAAAGTGCCTCATTCCAGTATGTATGTATGTATGTGTGTGTGAAGTTTGCAGGATGTAAAGCAGAGACTTGATTGTGGAGTGAAAGGATGCTTTTGAATACACGTGGCAAGGTCCAAGCAAACTATTTGTCTTGGCACATCTGTGTTCCCATAAACTTCTTAGTTTAGATTCCAGACTGTAAGCGGGACAGAGAACACCCCTAAAATTACAGCTGAGCAAGAAAGCAGGTCGCATCCAGCATGTTTTAAAGGAAGTCAGTTTTTTTGTGTGAGAAGAAAATGGACATATGAGACTCCAGCAGAATCGACGTTCAGCTTAGAAGCAAAGTGCAATGATTCCGTACAAACTCTGAAAATGAAACGCGACAATAAAAAGGCAATGGGACATGTCAGCGAAAGCTTTGTGGCCAAGCAGGGTGAGATGTTTGAAGCAGAACCACAGTTTGGTTTCACTAAGGATCCATCATGGTGGATTGCAAACATGTGCCAAGACAACACATATTCTGCAGCTGTTGCAGCTCTCCGCAGGAACACTAGCGCTTTCCCTTAGGCTCTAAAATGCAGAGAAATGGCCCTGCGCAGCGCAGAAGCTATTTGTGCTGCTTGTACACCTCTTCCAACCCCTCAGTGGAAACTAATGCGCCTGCCTTTAGGCTCTGAGATCCAGAGAACACAATGGTAGAGGCAGTGGAGAATGGAAGGAGAGAGTGAAGTTTGATGAGTGAGTTTGATGTGACTTATGTGGAGCACGCAGAAAATGTAGCCCCGTACTGGTTTTTACACCTGGAGGCCTATTTCTGTAAGACATTTCAGGTGGACATTTTGATCAAGAAGCCAGAGTGAAAAAATTGACAGCAGGTCTCTCTGGGAAAGAAAAAGCAGCAAGGAGTCGTGTGCCATTTAAATGCTGCTATAAGAAGGGCGTACTTTAGCAGCATCTCTCTTGACACTTCTATCTGTGGTAATCTCTAGCTGCTTGGACACAGCGACACTGAAAATAATTGTACTGCAAATACCAAGTTACACAGGGAAAAAGGGTTAGGTCAGCAAATGCCTTCTGTCCTGGCACATCTCTCAGTCAGAACTCCAGCTGAAAAATTTGCTGTAATGATGGACTTTGCCACTTGGAGAGAATTTATATAGTTGGGAAGAAGCATTCAAAGCCCTAGTGCATTTCGTCTATTTTACGGACTGCAAAGGCACTCTGAAGGCCAGCACTAGCTTTTTGTTGGACTTTTTCTTTTTGAGTAGCTGCTGACGTTTTGAAGCGGTTTGGGATCTGCTAGAGTGCAAGGTAATACATAGAGTTTGAGGAAAGTGATATACACATTTTATATCTCCAGGGAGGTGGATGCAGTTCAGTGTGTGCGAGTTACATGTTGAGCAGCTGATCACACAGAAAAGAAGAGGCTGCGCTGCAATTGCCTTTTCATTTGCAGCTTATAAACTGCACAGCCCACAATGAAACAATTTCCACTTCCTTCTGTGCTACATACAGGGTCACATTCTCTCAGTCTCTCTAAGAGCCAGGACCCCCAGCGGAGCTCTTCCCTGCGCTGCTCCTACACCAACGAGGCCGGAGCCGCAAACAGCTTGGGCTTTTTCCCTGGCACCGTCTGCCAGCGCTCATCAAAATAACCACACGATGGCGCTGTCGACTAACAAAGAAGGAAACGCACCGAGGCCAGCTCCAAAAGGACAGAGCCGAGTTGGAAACGTCCCTGCTCTCAAATTAACTGTGCCAGGAAAAAAAGACTTTGCTGATCTTCCCCCTCCAAGTGTGCAAACACTTTGCACCACACTCAAAGGGCAACACAAAATCTCTGCCCTAACAAACATTTTCACTCTCGCAGAGTCCGGTAACAAACTCAAAGACATCCGCTCAACAAATGTTGCCAGCGGAGACAGAAAGTTCTTTGCTGCCTACAATTTCAACTTCACCCATCAAACAATGAACACACACCCTGCTATTGGCACTTTTCTTTTCAGCTCTACGCTCCTAAGCTTTCAGTCTCAGAGTCAAGATCCAAGCAGCATGGCAACAGGGACTACTCACACACTAAACTACAAGGACAAAAAGCTCAACAACTTGGTGTCTAGATTCCCACTGTCAGTTCAACAGCTCTAACCCACAGGGAAACCTCTTGGAAAAACCTTTACATTCACTGAGACCACCCAAAGTGCCCATCCAAACTTAATTTCTTTGCCAAAGAGAAGAACAAGAAGCTCATTTCAAGAGAAATGGCATCCCCTCCTCCAAAATCCAAAACATCCAGTGACTGATCCCCATACAATGGTGTCAGAACACTGTTACTAGAGGCAGACAGCCTTCCAAAGATGGATACTGACTCAATGACTGTACAAATTGAGGAGTGCTTCCAAATATGCCGGCACAAGAAGCTGCTGTCGTCCTTGAGCTGCGCGACACAGCTTCTTATCTGCACCTCCAACTCTGGGGCTACGTGCTTTCCTTCCCATGAGAAAGCATTGCCATTCTCCTTCAGGAACTTACCAAGCCAAGCTGTATGCCATGTCCTGGTACTATGTCCAACAATGGCTCCTGCACAGAAGGGTCTACGACATAAATATCTTGCTGGACTATACCTCCTCATGGTACCTTTAACGCCTGCCCTATTACATTGTCACTATATCTTTTTCTTGCCAAGGAAAGGCACTCAGAGTCACTTGCCTTGCCTTGCCTTTGATGCTGTGGCTAGTCTACTCTTGTTTTGCTAGCTTGCTTATGTGTGCCTTGCCTGGCAAGACCTAGAAAGACCTTCCTTGCTTTGCTTTGCCTTGCCTACCGCTCTTTGCAATGCAAACCAAGTGTAGGTGCAATTGTAGGCAAGTCAAGGGAGAAGCTGACAAGGCTGGAGCCATGAGGGGGAAAGCAAATGGAGTGGTAGGTGAGAGAAGGCCAGAACTTCTAGGCAAGGATGGGCATAGGAAGGCCAGGCAGAAACAGGAAGGCCTAGGCAAGGCTAGGTTTCCCTGGAGGAAAGCAGTAGGCAGGTCAAGTGTGGGCATAGGCACTGGAGGCAGTGCAAGGCTAGGGAGGCAAGGCAGGGCAAGGCAAGGAAACTTTTGGGTCACCAAGGCAAGACAAATGAGAGGTACATTCAAAGACTGCTGGTACACAAAAGGGGCTAGGACAGACTTCTCTGGCTGGCCTTGATCTCACATGGGCCATCTCTAATCTGCACCTAAACCACTTGGATTACCCTGCTTTCCTTGGTATACAAAAGAACTGTCATTCTGGTCCTGAAGCGCAAAGGTGAAATGTGAATTTTTATGTCCAAAATTCAAGACATGTAAGGATAGGTGCCAGAAGCAAGCTGCCAGGACAGATGGGTGTGCTTGCACGTGACCTCTTTGGCTTCCTCTCACATGCTCCTGAAACGCCTGGAGGTACGTGAAAGCCTTGAGAGTCCCTAGGAGAAGCAGGCAGGGCAAGGCAAGATGAAGAAATTCCGCAAAAAGAGGGGTATTGAATTCCAGGTGGGGGACGAGTGAGCAAGGGAATGCAAGGCAAGGGAGAGGAGAGGTTCAAAGGGAACGCCAAGAAAAGTGGTGGCTTTGCCAGGCAAGACAAAGGAGAGGCAAGCAAGGCAATGAGAGTCCTAGAAGGAGAAGGAAATGAAAGATTGGAGCTGGACAAAGGGGAAGGGGAAACCAAACAAAGTGGCAAGGGGGATGGGTGGTGCAAGGCACTGGACTGGTAGGAAGGGCAAGGAAAGACATGGATGGGTCAGGAAGGAAGAGGAAAACAATGGCCAGGAATGACAAAGAAATGCAAGGTTGGATAGGAAAGGAAAGGCAAGGCAATGTAGGGAAGGGGTAGGCCAGACAATGGGTGTCTTAAGAGGAAAAGTTATGCATAGCAAGGCCAAGAGAAAAGTCGGTAAAGAAGTTAGCGTGGGGGGATAGGTGAGTGTAGCTGAGAAAGAAAGAAAGTGCCTCATTCCAGTATGTATGTATGTATGTGTGTGTGAAGTTTGCAGGATGTAAAGCAGAGAAGAAAGCAGTGACTTGATGGTGGAGTGAAAGGATGCTTTTGAATACACGTGGCAAGGTCCAAGCAAACTATTTGTCTTGGCACATCTGTGTCCCATAAACTTCTTAGTTTAGATTCAGACTGTAAGCGGGACAGAGAACACCCCTAAAATTACAGCTGAGCAAGAAAGCAGGTTCGCATCAGCATGTTTTAAAGGAAGCAGTTTTTTGTGTGAGAAGAAAATGGACATATGAGACTCCAGCAGTATCGACGTTCAGCTTAGAAGCAAAGTGCAATGATTCCGTACAAACTCTGAAAATGAAACGCAGCAATAAAAGGCAATGGGACATGTCAGGCGAAAGCTTTGTGGCCAAGCAGGGTGAGATGTTTGAAGCAGAACCACAGTTTGGTTTCACTAAGGATCCATCATGGTGGATTGCAAACATGTGCCAAGACACACATATTCTGCAGCTGTTGCAGCTCTCCGCCAGGAACACTAGCGCTTTCCCCTTAGACTCTAAAATGCAGAGAAATGGACCTGCGCAGCGCAGAAGCTATTTGTGCTGCTTGTACACCTCTTCCAACCCCTCAGTGGAAACTATTGCGCCTGCCTTTAGACTCTGAGATCCAGAGAACACAATGGTAGAGGCAGTGGTGGAGAATGGAAGGAGAGAGTGAAGTTTGATGAGTGAGTTTGATGTGACTTATGTGGAGCACGCAGAAAATGTAGCCCTGTACTGGTTTTTACACCTGGAGGCCTATTTCTGTAAGACATTTCAGGTGGACATTTTTTGATCAAGAAGCCAGAGTGAAAAAATTGACAGCAGGTCTCTCTGGGAAAGAAAAGCAGCAAGGCGTCGTGTGCCATTAAATGCTGCTATAAGAAGGGCGTACTTTAGCAGCATCTCTCTTGACACTTCTATCTGTGTAATCTCTAGCTGCTGGACACAGCGACACTGAAAATAATTGTACTGCAAATACCAAGTTACACAGGGAAAAAAGGTAGGTCAGCAAATGCCTTCTGTCCTGGCACATCTCTCAGTCAGAACTCCAGCTGAAAAATTTTGCTGTAATGATGGACTTTGCCACTTGGAGAGAATTTATATAGTTGGGAAGAAGCATTCAAAGCCCTAGTGCATTTCGTCTATTTTACGGACTGCAAGGGCACTCTAAAGGCCAGCACTAGCATTTTGTTGGACTTTTTCTTTTGAGTAGCTGCTGGACGTTTTGAAGCGGTTTGGGATCTTGCTAGAGTGCAAGGTAATACATAGAGTTTGAGGAAAGTGATATACACATTTTATATCTCCAGGGAGGTGGATGCAGTTTCAGTGTGTGCGAGTTACATGTTGAGCAGCGGATCACACAGAAAAGAAGAGGCTGCGCTGCAATTGCCTTTTCATTTGCCGCTTATAAACTACACAGCCCACAATGAAACAATTCCACTTCCTTCTGTGCTACATACAGGATCACATTCTCTGAGTCTCTAAGAGCCAGGACCCCCAGCGGAGCTCTTCCCTGCGCTGCTCCTACACCAATGAGGCCGGAGCCGCAAACAGCTTGGCTTTTTCCCTGGCACCGTCTGCCAGCGCTCATCAAAATAACCACACGATGGCACTGTCGACTAACAAAAGAAGGAAACGCACCGAGGGCCAGCTCCAAAGGCAGAGCCGAGTTGGAAACGTCCCTGCTCTCAAATTAACTGCGCCAGGAAAAAAAAGACTTTGCTGATCTTCCCCCTCCAACTGTGCAAACACTTTTGCACCACACTCAAAGGGCAACACGAAATCCTCTGCCCTAACAAACATTTTCACTCTCGCAGAGTCAGTAACAAACTCAAAGACATCCTCGCTCACCAAATGTGCCAGCTGAGAGAGAAAGTTCTTTGCTGCCTACAATTTCAACTTCCACCCATCAAACAATGAACACACACCCTGCTATTGGCACTTTTCTTTTCAGCTCTACGCTCCTAAGCTTTCAGTCCTCAGAGTCAAGATCCAAGCAGCATGGCAACAGGGGACTACTCACACACTAAAGCTACAAGGACAAAAAGCTCAACAACTTGCTGTCTAGATTCCCACTGTCAGTTCAACATCTCTAACCCACAGGGAAACCTCTTGGAAAAACTTTAAATTCACTGAGACCACCCAAAGTGCCCATCCAAACTTATATTCTTTGCCAAAGAGAAGAACAAGAAGCTCATTTCAAGAGAAATGGCATCCCCTCCTCCAAAATCCAAAACATCCTGTGACTGATCCCATACAAATGGTGTCAGAACACTCTTACTAGAGGCAGACAGCCTTCCAAAGATGGATACTGACTCAATGACTGTACAAATTGAGGAGTGCTTCCAAATATGCCGGCACAAGAAGCTGCTGTCGTCCTTGAGCTGCGCGACACAGCTTCTTATCTGCACCTCCAACTCTGGGGCTACGTGCTTTCCTTCCCATGAGAAAGCATTGCCATTCTCCTTCAGGAACTTACCAAGCAAGCTGTATGCCATGTCCTGTACTATGTCCAACAATGGCTCCTGCACAGAAGGGTCTACGACATAAATATCTTGCTGGACTATACCTCCTCATGGTACCTTTAACGCCTGCCCTATTACATTGTCACTATATCTTTTTCTTGCCAAGGAAAGGCACTCAGAGTCACTTGGCCTTGCCTTGCCTTTGATGCTGTGGCTAGTCTACTCTTGTTTTGCTTGCTTGCTTATGTGTGCCTTGCCTGGCAAGACCTAGAAAGACCTTCCTTGCTTTGCTTTGCCTTGCCTACCGCTCTTTGCAATGCAAACCAAGTGTAGGTGCAATTGTAGGCAAGTCAAGGGAGAAGCTGACAAGGCTGGAGCCATGAGGGGAAAGCAAATGGAGTGGTAGGTGAGAGAAGGCCCAGAACTTCTAGGCAAGGATGGGCATAGGAAGGCCAGGCAGAAACAGGAAGGCCTAGGCAAGGCTAGGTTTCCCTGGAGGAAAGCAGTAGGCAGGTCAAGTGTGGGCATAGGCACTGGAGGCAGTGCAAGGCTAGGGAGGCAAGGCAGGGCAAGGCAAGGAAACTTTTGGGTCACCAAGGCAAGACAAATGAGAGGTACATTCAAAGACTGCTGGTACACAAAAGGGGCTAGGACAGACTTCTCTGGCTGGCCTTGATCTCACATGGGCCATCTCTAATCTGCACCTAAACCACTTGGATTACCTGCTTTCCTTGGTATACAAAAGAACTGTCATTCTGGTCCTGAAGCGCAAAGGTGAAATGTGAATTTTATGTCCAAAATTCAAGACATGTAAGGATAGGTGCCAGAAGCAAGCTGCCAGGACAGATGGGTGTGCTTGCACGTGACCTCTTTTGGGCTTCCTCTCACATGCTCCTGAAACGCTGGAGGTACGTGAAAGCCTTGAGAGTCCTAGGAGAAGCAGGCAGGGCAAGGCAAGATGAAGAAATTCCGCAAAAAGAGGGGTATTGAATTCCAGGTGGGGGACGAGTGAGCAAGGGAATGCAAGGCAAGGGAGAGGAGAGGTTCAAAGGGAACGCCAAGAAAAGTGGTGGCTTTGCCAGGCAAGACAAAGGAGAGGCAAGCAAGGCAATGAGAGTCCTAGAAGGAGAAGGAAATGAAAGATTGGAGCTGGACAAAGGGGAAGGGAAACCAAACAAAGTGGCAAGGGGGATGGGTGGTGCAAGGCACTGGACTGGTAGGAAGGGCAAGGGAAAGACATGGATGGGTCAGGAAGGAAGAGGAAAACAATGGCCAGGAATGACAAAGAAATGCAAGGTTGGATAGGAAAGGAAAGGCAAGGCAATGTAGGGAAGGGGTAGGCCAGACAATGGGTGTCTTAAGAGGAAAAGTATGCATAGCAAGGCCAAGAGAAAAGCGGTAAAGAAGTTAGCGTGGGGGATAGGTGAGTGTAGCTGAGAAAGAAAGAAAGTGCCTCATTCCAGTATGTATGTATGTATGTGTGTGTGAAGTTTGCAGGATGTAAAGCAGAAGAAAGCAGTGACTTGATGGTGGAGTGAAAGGATGCTTTTGAATACACGTGGCAAGGTCCAAGCAAACTATTTGTCTTGGCACATCTGTGTCCCATAAACTTCTTAGTTTAGATTCAGACTGTAAGCGGGACAGAGAACACCCCTAAAATTACAGCTGAGCAAGAAAGCAGGTCGCATCAGCATGTTTTAAAGGAAGCAGTTTTTTTGTGTGAGAAGAAAATGGACATATGAGACTCCAGCAGTATCGACGTTCAGCTTAGAAGCAAAGTGCAATGATTCCGTACAAACTCTGAAAATGAAACGCAGCAATAAAAAGGCAATGGGACATGTCAGCGAAAGCTTTGTGGCCAAGCAGGGTGAGATGTTTGAAGCAGAACCACAGTTTGGTTTCACTAAGGATCCATCATGGTGGATTGCAAACATGTGCCAAGACAACACATATTCTGCAGCTGTTGCAGCTCTCCGCAGGAACACTAGCGCTTTCCCTTAGACTCTAAAATGCAGAGAAATGGCCTGCGCAGCGCAGAAGCTATTTGTGCTGCTTGTACACCTCTTCCAACCCCTCAGTGGAAACTATTGCGCCTGCCTTTAGACTCTGAGATCCAGAGAACACAATGGTAGAGGCAGTGGTGGAGAATGGAAGGAGAGAGTGAAGTTTGATGAGTGAGTTTGATGTGACTTATGTGGAGCACGCAGAAAATGTAGCCCTGTACTGGTTTTTACACCTGGAGCCTATTTCTGTAAGACATTTCAGGTGGACATTTTTGATCAAGAAGCCAGAGTGAAAAAATTGACAGCAGGTCTCTCTGGGAAAGAAAAAGCAGCAAGGCGTCGTGTGCCATTTAAATGCTGCTATAAGAAGGGCGTACTTTAGCAGCATCTCTCTTGACACTTCTATCTGTGTAATCTCTAGCTGCTTGGACACAGCGACACTGAAAATAATTGTACTGCAAATACCAAGTTACACAGGGAAAAAGGTAGGTCAGCAAATGCCTTCTGTCCTGGCACATCTCTCAGTCAGAACTCCAGCTGAAAAATTTTGCTGTAATGATGGACTTTGCCACTTGGAGAGAATTTATATAGTTGGGAAGAAGCATTCAAAGCCCTAGTGCATTTCGTCTATTTTACGGACTGCAAGGGCACTCTAAAGGCCAGCACTAGCTTTTTGTTGGACTTTTTCTTTTTGAGTAGCTGCTGGACGTTTTGAAGCGGTTTGGGATCTGCTAGAGTGCAAGGTAATACATAGAGTTTGAGGAAAGTGATATACACATTTTATATCTCCAGGGAGGTGGATGCAGTTCAGTGTGTGCGAGTTACATGTTGAGCAGCGGATCACACAGAAAAGAAGAGGCTGCGCTGCAATTGCCTTTTCATTTGCAGCTTATAAACTACACAGCCCACAATGAAACAATTCCACTTCCTTCTGTGCTACATACAGGATCACATTCTCTGAGTCTCTAAGAGCCAGGACCCCCAGCGGAGCTCTTCCCTGCGCTGCTCCTACACCAATGAGGCCGGAGCCGCAAACAGCTTGGCTTTTTCCCTGGCACCGTCTGCCAGCGCTCATCAAAATAACCACACGATGGCACTGTCGACTAACAAAAGAAGGAAACGCACCGAGGCCAGCTCCAAAGGACAGAGCCGAGTTGGAAACGTCCCTGCTCTCAAATTAACTGCGCCAGGAAAAAAAGACTTTGCTGATCTTCCCCCTCCAAGTGTGCAAACACTTTTGCACCACACTCAAAGGGCAACACGAAATCCTCTGCCCTAACAAACATTTTCACTCTCGCAGAGTCCAGTAACAAACTCAAAGACATCCGCTCACCAAATGTGCCAGCTGAGAGAGAAAGTTCTTTGCTGCCTACAATTTCAACTTCACCCATCAAACAATGAACACACACCCTGCTATTGGCACTTTTCTTTTCAGCTCTACGCTCCTAAGCTTTCAGTCTCAGAGTCAAGATCCAAGCAGCATGGCAACAGGGACTACTCACACACTAAAGCTACAAGGACAAAAAGCTCAACAACTTGCTGTCTAGATTCCCACTGTCAGTTCAACATCTCTAACCCACAGGGAAACCTCTTGGGAAAAACCTTTAAATTCACTGAGACCACCCAAAGTGCCCATCCAAACTTATATTCTTTGCCAAAGAGAAGAACAAGAAGCTCATTTCAAGAGAAATGGCATCCCCTCCTCCAAAATCCAAAACATCCTGTGACTGATCCCATACAATGGTGTCAGAACACTCTTACTAGAGGCAGACAGCCTTCCAAAGATGGATACTGACTCAATGACTGTACAAATTGAGGGAGTGCTTCCAAATATGCCGGCACAAGAAGCTGCTGTCGTCCTTGAGCTGCGCGACACAGCTTCTTATCTGCACCTCCAACTCTGGGGCTACGTGCTTTCCTTCCCATGAGAAAGCATTGCCATTCTCCTTCAGGAACTTACCAAGCCAAGCTGTATGCCATGTCCTGTACTATGTCCAACAATGGCTCCTGCACAGAAGGGTCTACGACATAAATATCTTGCTGGACTATACCTCCTCATGGTACCTTTAACGCCTGCCCTATTACATTGTCACTATATCTTTTTCTTGCCAAGGAAAGGCACTCAGAGTCACTTGGCCTTGCCTTGCCTTTGATGCTGTGGCTAGTCTACTCTTGTTTTGCTTGCTTGCTTATGTGTGCCTTGCCTGGCAAGACCTAGAAAGACCTTCCTTGCTTTGCTTTGCCTTGCCTACCGCTCTTTGCAATGCAAACCAAGTGTAGGCGCAATTGTAGGCAAGTCAAGGAAGAAGCTGACAAGGCTGGAGCCATGAGGGGCAAGCAAATGGAGTGGTAGGTGAGAGAAGGCCCAGAACTTCTAGGCAAGGATGGGCATAGGAAGGCCAGGCAGAAACAGGAAGGCCTAGGCAAGGCTAGGTTTCCCTGGAGGAAAGCAGTAGGCAGGTCAAGTGTGGGCATAGGCACTGGAGGGAGTGCAAGGCTAGGGAGGCAAGGCAGGGCAAGGCAAGGAAACTTTTGGGTCACCAAGGCAAGACAAATGAGAGGTACATTCAAAGACTGCTGGTACACAAAAGGGGCTAGGACAGACTTCTCTGGCTGGCCTTGATCTCACATGGGCCATCTCTAATCTGCACCTAAACCACTTGGATTACCTGCTTTCCTTGGTATACAAAAGAACTGTCATTCTGGTCCTGAAGCGCAAAGGTGAAATGTGAATTTTATGTCCAAAATTCAAGACATGTAAGGATAGGTGCCAGAAGCAAGCTGCCAGGACAGATGGGTGTGCTTGCACGTGACCTCTTTTGGGCTTCCTCTCACATGCTCCTGAAACGCTGGAGGTACGTGAAAGCCTTGAGAGTCCTAGGAGAAGCAGGCAGGGCAAGGCAAGATGAAGAAATTCCGCAAAAAGAGGGGTATTGAATTCCAGGTGGGGGACGAGTGAGCAAGGGAATGCAAGGCAAGGGAGAGGAGAGGTTCAAAGGTAACGCCAAGAAAAGTGGTGGCTTTGCCAGGCAAGACAAAAGAGAGGCAGGCAAGGCAATGAGAGTCCTAGAAGGAGAAGGAAATGAAAGATTGGAGCTGGACAAAGGGGAAGGGAAACTGGACAAAGTGGCAAGGGGGATGGGTGGTGCAAGGCACTGGACTGGTAGGAAGGGCAAGGGAAAGACATGGATGGGTCAGGAAGGAAGAGGAAAACAATGGCCAGGAATGACAAAGAAATGCAAGGTTGGATAGGAAAGGAAAGGCAAGGCAATGTAGGGAAGGGGTAGGCCAGACAATGGGTGTCTTAAGAGGAAAAGTATGCATAGCAAGGCCAAGAGAAAAGCGGTAAAGAAGTTAGCGTGGGGGATAGGTGAGTGTAGCTGAGAAAAAAAGTGCCTCATTCCAGTATGTATGTATGTATGTGTGTGTGAAGTTTGCAGGATGTAAAGCAGAAGAAAGCAGTGACTTGATGGTGGAGTGAAAGGATGCTTTTGAATACACGTGGCAAGGTCCAAGCAAACTATTTGTCTTGGCACATCTGTGTCCCATAAACTTCTTAGTTTAGATTCAGACTGTAAGCGGGACAGAGAACACCCCTAAAATTACAGCTGAGCAAGAAAGCAGGTCGCATCAGCATGTTTTAAAGGAAGCAGTTTTTTTGTGTGAGAAGAAAATGGACATATGAGACTCCAGCAGTATCGACGTTCAGCTTAGAAGCAAAGTGCAATGATTCCGTACAAACTCTGAAAATGAAACGCAGCAATAAAAAGGCAATGGGACATGTCAGCGAAAGCTTTGTGGCCAAGCAGGGTGAGATGTTTGAAGCAGAACCACAGTTTGGTTTCACTAAGGATCCATCATGGTGGATTGCAAACATGTGCCAAGACAACACATATTCTGCAGCTGTTGCAGCTCTCCGCAGGAACACTAGCGCTTTCCCTTAGACTCTAAAATGCAGAGAAATGGCCTGCACAGCGCAGAAGCTATTTGTGCTGCTTGTACACCTCTTCCAACCCCTCAGTGGAAACTATTGCGCCTGCCTTTAGACTCTGAGATCCAGAGAACACAATGGTAGAGGCAGTGGAGAATGGAAGGAGAGAGTGAAGTTTGATGAGTGAGTTTGATGTGACTTATGTGGAGCACGCAGAAAATGTAGCCCCGTACTGGTTTTTACACCTGGAGCCTATTTCTGTAAGACATTTCAGGTGGACATTTTTGATCAAGAAGCCAGAGTGAAAAAATTGACAGCAGGTCTCTCTGGGAAAGAAAAAGCAGCAAGGCGTCGTGTGCCATTTAAATGCTGCTATAAGAAGGGCGTACTTTAGCAGCATCTCTCTTGACACTTCTATCTGTGTAATCTCTAGCTGCTTGGACACAGCGACACTGAAAATAATTGTACTGCAAATACCAAGTTACACAGGGAAAAAAGGTAGGTCAGCAAATGCCTTCTGTCTTGGCACATCTCTCAGTCAGAACTCCAGCTGAAAAATTTTGCTGTAATGATGGACTTTGCCACTTGGAGAGAATTTATATAGTTGGGAAGAAGCATTCAAAGCCCTAGTGCATTTCGTCTATTTTACGGACTGCAAGGGCACTCTAAAGGCCAGCACTAGCTTTTTGTTGGACTTTTTCTTTTTGAGTAGCTGCTGGACGTTTTGAAGCGGTTTGGGATCTGCTAGAGTGCAAGGTAATACATAGAGTTTGAGGAAAGTGATATACACATTTTATATCTCCAGGGAGGTGGATGCAGTTCAGTGTGTGCGAGTTACATGTTGAGCAGCGGATCACACAGAAAAGAAGAGGCTGCGCTGCAATTGCCTTTTCATTTGCAGCTTATAAACTGCACAGCCCACAATGAAACAATTCCACTTCCTTCTGTGCTACATACAGGATCACATTCTCTGAGTCTCTAAGAGCCAGGACCCCCAGCGGAGCTCTTCCCTGCGCTGCTCCTACACCAATGAGGCCGGAGCCGCAAACAGCTTGGCTTTTTCCCTGGCACCGTCTGCCAGCGCTCATCAAAATAACCACACGATGGCACTGTCGACTAACAAAAGAAGGAAACGCACCGAGGCCAGCTCCAAAGGACAGAGCCCAGTTGGAAACGTCCCTGCTCTCAAATTAACTGTGCCAGGAAAAAAAGACTTTGCTGATCTTCCCCCTCCAAGTGTGCAAACACTTTTGCACCACACTCAAAGGGCAACACGAAATCCTCTGCCCTAACAAACATTTTCACTCTCGCAGAGTCCAGTAACAAACTCAAAGACATCCGCTCACCAAATGTGCCAGCGGAGAGAGAAAGTTCTTTGCTGCCTACAATTTCAACTTCACCCATCAAACAATGAACACACACCCTGCTATTGGCACTTTTCTTTTCAGCTCTACGCTCCTAAGCTTTCAGTCTCAGAGTCAAGATCCAAGCAGCATGGCAACAGGGACTACTCACACACTAAAGCTACAAGGACAAAAAGCTCAACAACTTGCTGTCTAGATTCCCACTGTCAGTTCAACATCTCTAACCCACAGGGAAACCTCTTGGGAAAAACCTTTAAATTCACTGAGACCACCCAAAGTGCCCATCCAAACTTAATTTCTTTGCCAAAGAGAAGAACAAGAAGCTCATTTCAAGAGAAATGGCATCCCCTCCTCCAAAATCCAAAACATCCTGTGACTGATCCCATACAATGGTGTCAGAACACTCTTACTAGAGGCAGACAGCCTTCCAAAGATGGATACTGACTCAATGACTGTACAAATTGAGGGAGTGCTTCCAAATATGCCGGCACAAGAAGCTGCTGTCGTCCTTGAGCTGCGCGACACAGCTTCTTATCTGCACCTCCAACTCTGGGGCTACGTGCTTTCCTTCCCATGAGAAAGCATTGCCATTCTCCTTCAGGAACTTACCAAGCCAAGCTGTATGCCATGTCCTGTACTATGTCCAACAATGGCTCCTGCACAGAAGGGTCTACGACATAAATATCTTGCTGGACTATACCTCCTCATGGTACCTTTAACGCCTGCCCTATTACATTGTCACTATATCTTTTTCTTGCCAAGGAAAGGCACTCAGAGTCACTTGGCCTTGCCTTGCCTTTGATGCTGTGGCTAGTCTACTCTTGTTTTGCTTGCTTGCTTATGTGTGCCTTGCCTGGCAAGACCTAGAAAGACCTTCCTTGCTTTGCTTTGCCTTGCCTACCGCTCTTTGCAATGCAAACCAAGTGTAGGCGCAATTGTAGGCAAGTCAAGGGAGAAGCTGACAAGGCTGGAGCCATGAGGGGCAAGCAAATGGAGTGGTAGGTGAGAGAAGGCCCAGAACTTCTAGGCAAGGATGGGCATAGGAAGGCCAGGCAGAAACAGGAAGGCCTAGGCAAGGCTAGGTTTCCCTGGAGGAAAGCAGTAGGCAGGTCAAGTGTGGGCATAGGCACTGGAGGGAGTGCAAGGCTAGGGAGGCAAGGCAGGGCAAGGCAAGGAAACTTTTGGGTCACCAAGGCAAGACAAATGAGAGGTACATTCAAAGACTGCTGGTACACAAAAGGGGCTAGGACAGACTTCTCTGGCTGGCCTTGATCTCACATGGGCCATCTCTAATCTGCACCTAAACCACTTGGATTACCTGCTTTCCTTGGTATACAAAAGAACTGTCATTCTGGTCCTGAAGCGCAAAGGTGAAATGTGAATTTTATGTCCAAAATTCAAGACATGTAAGGATAGGTGCCAGAAGCAAGCTGCCAGGACAGATGGGTGTGCTTGCACGTGACCTCTTTTGGGCTTCCTCTCACATGCTCCTGAAACGCTGGAGGTACGTGAAAGCCTTGAGAGTCCTAGGAGAAGCAGGCAGGGCAAGGCAAGATGAAGAAATTCTGCAAAAAGAGGGGTATTGAATTCCAGGTGGGGGACGAGTGAGCAAGGGAATGCAAGGCAAGGGAGAGGAGAGGTTCAAAGGTAACGCCAAGAAAAGTGGTGGCTTTGCCAGGCAAGACAAAGGAGAGGCAAGCAAGGCAATGAGAGTCCTAGAAGGAGAAGGAAATGAAAGATTGGAGCTGGACAAAGGGGAAGGGAAACTAGACAAAGTGGCAAGGGGGATGGGTGGTGCAAGGCACTGGACTGGTAGGAAGGGCAAGGGAAAGACATGGATGGGTCAGGAAGGAAGAGGAAAACAATGGCCAGGAATGACAAAGAAATGCAAGGTTGGATAGGAAAGGAAAGGCAAGGCAATGTAGGGAAGGGGTAGGCCAGACAATGGGTGTCTTAAGAGAAAAAGTATGCATAGCAAGGCCAAGAGAAAAGCGGTAAAGAAGTTAGCGTGGGGGATAGGTGAGTGTAGCTGAGAAAAAAAGTGCCTCATTCCAGTATGTATGTATGTATGTGTGTGTGAAGTTTGCAGGATGTAAAGCAGAAGAAAGCAGTGACTTGATGGTGGAGTGAAAGGATGCTTTTGAATACACGTGGCAAGGTCCAAGCAAACTATTTGTCTTGGCACATCTGTGTCCCATAAACTTCTTAGTTTAGATTCAGACTGTAAGCGGGACAGAGAACACCCCTAAAATTACAGCTGAGCAAGAAAGCAGGTCGCATCAGCATGTTTTAAAGGAAGCAGTTTTTTTGTGTGAGAAGAAAATGGACATATGAGACTCCAGCAGTATCGACGTTCAGCTTAGAAGCAAAGTGCAATGATTCCGTACAAACTCTGAAAATGAAACGCAGCAATAAAAAGGCAATGGGACATGTCAGCGAAAGCTTTGTGGCCAAGCAAGGTGAGTTGTTTGAAGCAGAACCACAGTTTGGTTTCACTAAGGATCCATCATGGTGGATTGCAAACATGTGCCAAGACAACACATATTCTGCAGCTGTTGCAGCTCTCTGCAGGAACACTAGCGCTTTCCCTTAGACTCTAAAATGCAGAGAAATGGCCTGCGCAGCGCAGAAGCTATTTGTGCTGCTTGTACAGCTCTTCTAACCTTTCAGTGGAAACTATTGCGCCTGCCTTTAGACTCTGAGATCCAGAGAACACCATGGTAGAGGCAGTGGAGAATGGAAGGAGAGAGTGAAGTTTGATGAGTGAGTTTGATGTGACTTATGTGGAGCACGCAGAAAATGTAGCCCCGTACTGGTTTTTACACCTGGGGCCTATTTCTGTAAGACATTTCAGGTGGACATTTTTGATCAAGAAGCCAGAGTGAAAAAATTGACAGCGGGTCTCTCTGGGAAAGAAAAAGCAGCAAGGCGTCGTGTGCCATTTAAATGCTGCTATAAGAAGGGCGTACTTTAGCAGCATCTCTCTTGACACTTCTATCTGTGTAATCTCTAGCTGCTTGGACACAGCCACACTGAAAATAATTGTACTGCAAATACCAAGTTACACAGGGAAAAAGGGTAGGTCAGCAAATGCCTTCTGTCCTGGCACATCTCTCAGTCAGATCTCCAGCTGAAAAATTTTGCTGTAATGATGGACTTTGCCACCTGGAGAGAATTTATATAGTTGGGAAGAAGCATTCAAAGCCCTAGTGCATTTCGTCTATTTTACGGACTGCAAGGGCACTATAAAGGCCAGCACTAGCTTTTTGTTGGACTTTTTCGTTTTGAGTAGCTGCTGGACGTTTTGAAGCGGTTTGGGATCTGCTAGAGTGCAAGGTAATACATAGAGTTTGAGGAAAGTGATATACACATTTTATATCTCCAGGGAGGTGGATGCAGTTCAGTGTGTGCGAGTTACATGTTGAGCAGCTGATCACACAGAAAAGAAGAGGCTGCGCTGCAATTGCCTTTTCATTTGCAGCTTATAAACTGCACAGCCCACAATGAAACAATTCCACTTCCTTCTGTGCTACATACAGGATCACATTCTCTCAGTCTCTAAGAGCCAGGACCCCCAGCGGAGCTCTTCCCTGCGCTGCTCCTACACCAATGAGGCCGGAGCCGCAAACAGCTTGGCTTTTTCCCTGGCACCGTCTGCCAGCGCTCATCAAAATAACCACACGATGGCGCTGTCGACTAACAAAAGAAGGAAACGCACCGAGGCCAGCTCCAAAGGACAGAGCCCAGTTGGAAACGTCCCTGCTCTCAAATTAACTGTGCCAGGAAAAAAAGACTTTGCTGATCTTCCCCCTCCAACTGTGCAAACACTTTTGCACCACACTCAAAGGGCAACACGAA
The DNA here is from genome assembly GCF_030490865.1 of Poecile atricapillus. Taxonomy (NCBI): domain Eukaryota; kingdom Metazoa; phylum Chordata; class Aves; order Passeriformes; family Paridae; genus Poecile; species Poecile atricapillus. The sequence continues at coordinate 75,709,377 of NC_081288.1, read as the reverse complement.
ATCCTCTGCCCTGACAAACATTTTCACTCTCGCAGAGTCCGGTAACAAACTCAAAGACATCCGCTCAACAAATGTGCCAGCGGAGAGAGAAAGTTCTTTGCTGCCTACAATTTCAGCTTCACCCATCAAACAATGAACACACACCCTGCTATTAGCACTTTTCTTTTCAGCTCTACGCTCCTAAGCTTTCAGTCTCAGAGTCAAGATCCAAGCAGCATGGCAACAGGGACTACTCACACTCTAAAGCTACAAGGACAAAAAGCTCAACAACTTGGTGTCTAGATTCCCACTGTCAGTTCAACAGCTCTAACCCACAGGGAAACCTCTTGGGAAAAACCTTTAAATTCACTGAGACCACCCAAAGTGCCCATCCAAACTTAATTTCTTTGCCAAAGAGAAGAACAAGAAGCTCATTTCAAGAGAAAGGGCATCCCCTCCTCCAAAATCCAAAACATCCAGTGACTGATCCCATACAATGGTGTCAGAACACTCTTACTAGAGGCAGACAGCCTTCCAAAGATGGATACTGACTCAATGACTGTACAAATTGAGGGAGTGCTTCCAAATATGCCGGCACAAGAAGCTGCTGTCGTCCTTGAGCTGCGCGACACAGCTTCTTATCTGCACCTCCAACTCTGGGGCTACGTGCTTTCCTTCCCATGTGTCGTGGTTTTGAACTAGTAATTAACAAAAAGGGGAAAAAGAATTATTTATTTCTTGCTGTGAGATATGGATTAAAATAAGAGCAAACCAGGTATAAAACTTAAAAGGAATAAAGAAAAGTTTATTGACAAACTACAAGAATTAGAACACCAGAATAAACTTTTAGAAAAAACCTTTTCATTTCTCACTGCTCACTATTCTTTCGTTCACATGACGACAGAGATAAAAACTTTATAATTTTGATGGTTTAAACAGTTCTAGTTTTCTTATAGTCTTTTCCTCAGTTTCTGTAGAGAAACAGAAGTTCTTTTCTGTTAATTTATGGAGTTTGTCACAAGAAAACTATTTTTGTTATAGTTTTTCGTTTCTCTGATATCAGTTGTTCAGAGTTACTGTTATTAAAGCCCACCCCTCCCATTCCACATCACTCTGAAAATGTGTTATGGGTCATGAGTTTGAAGATAGCATTTTTAAGGATAAGTTAGTCAAAGGCAAAAAAGTATTCTTCATCTGCTTCTGTGAGCTTCACTAAGAAACAGTTTTTCTCATTGCCTCTCAAGGCTTCAAATTTCTCAGCACTTCACTATACCACAATTACTTCACTTTTTACTCAAATTTACACTTTGAACACCTTATTCCTCTCCATACTCTATTATGAATTAAAGGGGTTTTTTTCAAGACTTTATTGTCCATCTCCATAGTTTTAACAGAAAGATATTTCAGCTTAATTAAAGCATCTTCTTAATTCTCTACCTTTCTTGAAGTCTCTTTTCTTTCTTGCCACTAGTAGTTTATAAAGTCTCTTTTCATGTTGATTACTCTCTTTTTCTCTCTCTGGATGAAAATATTAATTCGCAAGTTTCATCTGGATAAGAAAGAGTTAAAATCTTGCCCAGGCTTTTGTAGATAGTTCTGTGATCTCTGCCGGAGCAGCAGCTGGAGCTGTCTTCGATAGAAGATTCTTCATGGCTGCTCTGCAGTGTGGTTACTGTCTCAGCCTGCTGCAGGTCCAGAGCTTTTCTTCTTTACTCGGCAGTTTTCTAGTAAATTCTATCACAGCAAAACCTGCAGCTATGCCAGGAACCGGCCTGGCCCGGCTCAGCCCGGGGCAAGCCCCCCGCCGGTCCCCATCTCCCGGCCGAGAGAACGACAGGCCCAGCCCGGCCCCCCAACGAGGCCGCATGGCCTGGGCAGGGAACGGGAGGCTTGGAGCTCCGCCACCCTTCACAGCCAAGAAACAAAGAGCACCACAGACTTCTGGTTGGACACTTTAAGGTGGGGTTCACAAGTTGATTCTACTTTTCAATGGCTAAAACTGCTGTCAATTCTCAGCAATGACCGATAATTGGTCAAGAGAAAAGACTCCCAGGAGACCTCAGCAACTTTAACTTTCTTAAAGGTAAACTAACCCCATGGCACCATGAGAAAGCATTGCCATTCTCCTTCAGGAACTTACCAAGCCAAGCTGTATGCCATGTCCTGTACTATGTCCAACAATGGCTCCTGCACAGAAGGGTCTACGACATAAATATCTTGCTGGACTATACCTCCTCATGGTACCTTTAACGCCTGCCCTATTACATTGTCACTATATCTTTTTCTTGCCAAGGAAAGGCACTCAGAGTCACTTGGCCTTGCCTTGCCTTTGATGCTGTGGCTAGTCTACTCTTGTTTTGCTTGCTTGCTTATGTGTGCCTTGCCTGGCAAGACCTAGAAAGACCTTCCTTGCTTTGCTTTGCCTTGCCTACCGCTCTTTGCAATGCAAACCAAGTGTAGGCGCAATTGTAGGCAAGTCAAGGGAGAGGCTGACAAGGCTGGAGCCATGAGGGGCAAGCAAATGGAGTGGTAGGTGAGAGAAGGCCCAGAACTTCTAGGCAAGGATGGGCATAGGAAGGCCAGGCAGAAACAGGAGGGGCTAGGCAAGGCTAGGTTTCCCCGGAAGAAAGCAGTAGGCAGGTCAAGTGTGGGCGTAGGCACTGGAGGGAGTGCAAGGCTAGGGAGGCAAGGCAGGGCAAGGCAAGGAAACTTTTGGGTCACCAAGGCAAGACAAATGAGAGGTACATTCAAAGACTGCTGGTACACAAAAGGGGCTAGGACAGACTTCTCGGGCTGGCCTTGATCTCACATGGGCCATCTCTAATCTGCACCTAAAACACTTGGATTACCTGCTTTCCTTGGTATACAAAAGAACTGTCATTCTGGTCCTGAAGCGCAAAGGTGAAATGTGAATTTTATGTCCAAAATTCAAGACATGTAAGGATAGGTGCCAGAAGCAAGCTGCCAGGACAGATGGGTGTGCTTGCACGTGACCTCTTTTGGGCTTCCTCTCACATGCTCCTGAAACGCTGGAGGTACGTGAAAGCCTTGAGAGTCCTAGGAGAAGCAGGCAGGGCAAGGCAAGATGAAGAAATTCCGCAAAAAGAGGGGTATTGAATTCCAGGTGGGGGACGAGTGAGCAAGGGAATGCAAGGCAAGGGAGAGGAGAGGTTCAAAGGTAACGCCAAGAAAAGTGGTGGCTTTGCCAGGCAAGACAAAGGAGAGGCAAGCAAGGCAATGAGAGTCCTAGAAGGAGAAGGAAATGAAAGATTGGAGCTGGACAAAGGGGAAGGGAAACTGGACAAAGTGGCAAGGGGGATGGGTGGTGCAAGGCACTGGACTGGTAGGAAGGGCAAGGGAAAGACATGGATGGGTCAGGAAGGAAGAGGAAAACAATGGCCAGGAATGACAAAGAAATGCAAGGTTGGATAGGAAAGGAAAGGCAAGGCAATGTAGGGAAGGGGTAGGCCAGACAATGGGTGTCTCAAGAGGAAAAGTATGCATAGCAAGGCCAAGAGAAAAGCGGTAAAGAAGTTAGCGTGGGGAATAGGTGAGTGTAGCTGAGAAAGAAAGAAAGAAAGTGCCTCATTCCAGTATGTATGTATGTGTGTGTGAAGTTTGCAGGATGTAAAGCAGAAGAAAGCAGTGACTTGATGGTGGAGTGAAAGGATGCTTTTGAATACACGTGGCAAGGTCCAAGCAAACTATTTGTCTTGGCACATCTGTGTCCCATAAACTTCTTAGTTTAGATTCAGACTGTAAGCGGGACAGAGAACACCCCTAAAATTACAGCTGAGCAAGAAAGCAGGTCGCATCAGCATGTTTTAGAGGAAGCAGTTTTTTTGTGTGAGAAGAAAATGGACATATGAGACTCCAGCAGTATCGACGTTCAGCTTAGAAGCAAAGTGCAATGATTCCGTACAAACTCTGAAAATGAAACGCAGCAATAAAAAGGCAATGGGACATGTCAGCGAAAGCTTTGTGGCCAAGCAGGGTGAGATGTTTGAAGCAGAACCACAGTTTGGTTTCACTAAGGATCCATCATGGTGGATTGCAAACATGTGCCAAGACAACACATATTCTGCAGCTGTTGCAGCTCTCCGCAGGAACACTAGCGCTTTCCCTTAGGCTCTAAAATGCAGAGAAATGGCCTGCGCAGCGCAGAAGCTATTTGTGCTGCTTGTACACCTCTTCCAACCCCTCAGTGGAAACTATTGCGCCTGCCTTTAGACTCTGAGATCCAGAGAACACAATGGTAGAGGAAGTGGTGGAGAATGGAAGGAGAGAGTGAAGTTTGATGAGTGAGTTTGATGTGACTTATGTGGAGCACGCAGAAAATGTAGCCCCGTACTGGTTTTTACACCAGGAGCCTATTTCTGTAAGACATTTCAGGTGGACATTTTTGATCAAGAAGCCAGAGTGAAAAAATTGACAGCAGGTCTCTCTGGGAAAGAAAAAGCAGCAAGGCGTCGTGTGCCATTTAAATGCTGCTATAAGAAGGGCGTACTTTAGCAGCATCTCTCTTGACACTTCTATCTGTGTAATCTCTAGCTGCTTGGACACAGCCACACTGAAAATAATTGTACTGCAAATACCAAGTTACACAGGGAAAAAGGGTAGGTCAGCAAATGCCTTCTGTCCTGGCACATCTCTCAGTCAGAACTCCAGCTGAAAAATTTTGCTGTAATGATGGACTTTGCCACCTGGAGAGAATTTATATAGTTGGGAAGAAGCATTCAAAGCCCTAGTGCGTTTCGTCTATTTTACGGACTGCAAAGGCACTCTAAAGGCCAGCACTAGCTTTTTGTTGGACTTTTTGTTTTTGAGTAGCTGCTGGACGTTTTGAAGCGGTTTGGGATCTGCTAGAGTGCAAGGTAATACATAGAGTTTGAGGAAAGTGATATACACATTTTATATCTCCAGGGAGGTGGATGCAGTTCAGTGTGTGCGAGTTACATGTTGAGCAGCTGATCACACAGAAAAGAAGAGGCTGCGCTGCAATTGCCTTTTCATTTGCAGCTTATAAACTGCACAGCCCACAATGAAACAATTCCACTTCCTTCTGTGCTACATACAGGATCACATTCTCTCAGTCTCTAAGAGCCAGGACCCCCAGCGGAGCTCTTCCCTGCGCTGCTCCTACACCAATGAGGCCGGAGCCGCAAACAGCTTGGCTTTTTCCCTGGCACCGTCTGCCAGCGCTCATCAAAATAACCACACGATGGCGCTGTCGACTAACAAAAGAAGGAAACGCACCGAGGCCAGCTCCAAAGGACAGAGCCCAGTTGGAAACGTCCCTGCTCTCAAATTAACTGTGCCAGGAAAAAAAGACTTTGCTGATCTTCCCCCTCCAAGTGTGCAAACACTTTTGCACCACACTCAAAGGGCAACACGAAATGCTCTGCCCTAACAAACATTTTCACTCTCGCAGAGTCCGGTAACAAACTCAAAGACATCCGCTCAACAAATGTGCCAGCGGAAAGAGAAAGTTCTTTGCTGCCTTCAATTTCAGCTTCACCCATCAAACAATGAACACACACCCTGCTATTGGCACTTTTCTTTTCTGCTCTACTCTCCTAAGCTTTCAGTCTCAGAGTCAAGATCCAAGCAGCATGGCAACAGGGACTACTCACACACTAAAGCTACAAGGACAAAAAGCTCAACAACTTGGTGTCTAGATTCCCACTGTCAGTTCAACAGCTCTAACCCACAGGGAAACCTCTTGGGAAAAACCTTTAAATTCACTGAGACCACCCAAAGTGCCCATCCAAACTTAATTTCTTTGCCAAAGAGAAGAACAAGAAGCTCATTTCAAGAGAAATGGCATCCCCTCCTCCAAAATCCAAAACATCCTGTGACTGATCCCATACAATGGTGTCAGAACACTCTTACTAGAGGCAGACAGCCTTCCAAAGATGGATACTGACTCAATGACTGTACAAATTGAGGGAGTGCTTCCAAATATGCCGGCACAAGAAGCTGCTGTCGTCCTTGAGCTGCGCGACACAGCTTCTTATCTGCACCTCCAACTCTGGGGCTACGTGCTTTCCTTCCCATGAGAAAGCATTGCCATTCTCCTTCAGGAACTTACCAAGCCAAGCTGTATGCCATGTCCTGTACTATGTCCAACAATGGCTCCTGCACAGAAGGGTCTACGACATAAATATCTCTCTGGACTACACCTCCTCATGGTACCTTTAACGCCTGCCCTATTACATTGTCACTATATCTTTTACTTGCCAAGGAAAGGCACTCAGAGTCACTTGGCCTTGCCTTGCCTTTGATGCTGTGGCTAGTCTACTCTTGTTTTGCTTGCTTGCTTATGTGTGCCTTGCCTGGCAAGACCTAGAAAGACCTTCCTTGCTTTGCTTTGCCTTGCCTACCGCTCTTTGCAATGCAAACCAAGTGTAGGCGCAATTGTAGGCAAGTCAAGGGAGAAGCTGACAAGGCTGGAGCCATGAGGGGCAAGCAAATGGAGTGGTAGGTGAGAGAAGGCCCAGAACTTCTAGGCAAGGATGGACATAGGAAGGCCAGGCAGAAACAGGAAGGCCTAGGCAAGGCTAGGTTTCCCTGGAGGAAAGCAGTCAAGTGTGGGCAGGTCAAGTGTGGGCGTAGGCACTGGAGGGAGTGCAAGGCTAGGGAGGCAAGGCAGGGCAAGGCAAGGAAACTTTTGGGTCACCAAGGCAAGACAAATGAGAGGTACATTCAAAGACTGCTGGTACACAAAAGGGGCTAGGACAGACTTCTCTGGCTGGCTTTGTTCTCACATGGGCCATCTATAATCTGCACCTAAAACACTTGGATTACCTGCTTTCCTTGGTATACAAAAGAACTGTCATTCTGGTCCTGAAGCGCAAAGGTGAAATGTGAATTTTATGTCCAAAATTCAAGACATGTAAGGATAGGTGCCAGAAGCAAGCTGCCAGGACAGATGGGTGTGCTTGCACGTGACCTCTTTTGGGCTTCCTCTCACATGCTCCTGAAACGCTGGAGGTACGTGAAAGCCTTGAGAGTCCTAGGAGAAGCAGGCAGGGCAAGGCAAGATGAAGAAATTCCGCAAAAAGAGGGGTATTGAATTCCAGGTGGGGGACGAGTGAGCAAGGGAATGCAAGGCAAGGGAGAGGAGAGGTTCAAAGGTAACGCCAAGAAAAGTGGTGGCTTTACCAGGCAAGACAAAGGAGAGGCAAGCAAGGCAATGAGAGTCCTAGAAGGAGAAGGAAATGAAAGATTGGAGCTGGACAAAGGGGAAGGGAAACCGGACAAAGTGGCAAGGGGGATGGGTGGTGCAAGGCCCTGGACTGGTAGGAAGGGCAAGGGAAAGACATGGATGGGTCAGGAAGGAAGAGGAAAACAATGGCCAGGAATGACAAAGAAATGCAAGGTTGGATAGGAAAGGAAAGGCAAGGCAATGTAGGGAAGGGGTAGGCCAGACAATGGGTGTCTTAAGAGGAAAAGTATGCATAGCAAGGCCAAGAGAAAAGCGGTAAAGAAGTTAGCGTGGGGAATAGCTGAGTGTAGCTGAGAAAGAAAGAAAGAAAGAAAGTGCCTCATTCCAGTTTGTATGTATGTATATGTGTGTGAAGTTTGCAGGATGTAAAGCAGAGACTTGATGGTGGAGTGAAAGGATGCTTTTGAATACACGTGGCAAGGTCCAAGCAAACTATTTGTCTTGGCACATCTGTGTCCCATAAACTTCTTAGTTTAGATTCAGACTGTAAGCGGGACAGAGAACACCCCTAAAATTACAGCTGAGCAAGAAAGCAGGTCGCATCAGCATGTTTTAAAGGAAGCAGTTTTTTTGTGCGAGAAGAAAATGGACATATGAGACTCCAGCAGTATCGACGTTCAGCTTAGAAGCAAAGTGCAATGATTCCGTACAAACTCTGAAAATGAAACGCAGCAATAAAAAGGCAATGGGACATGTCAGCGAAAGCTTTGTGGCCAAGCAGGGTGAGATGTTTGAAGCAGAACCACAGTTTGGTTTCACTAAGGATCCATCATGGTGGATTGCAAACATGTGCCAAGACAACACATATTCTGCAGCTGTTGCAGCTCTCCGCAGGAACACTAGCGCTTTCCCTTAGACTCTAAAATGCAGAGAAATGGCCTGCGCAGCGCAGAAGCTATTTGTGCTGCTTGTACACCTCTTCCAACCCCTCAGTGGAAACTATTGCGCCTGCCTTTAGACTCTGAGATCCAGAGAACACAATGGTAGAGGCAGTGGAGAATGGAAGGAGAGAGTGAAGTTTGATGAGTGAGTTTGATGTGACTTATGTGGAGCACGCAGAAAATGTAGCCCCGTACTGGTTTTTACACCTGGAGCCTATTTCTGTAAGACATTTCAGGTGGACATTTTTGATCAAGAAGCCAGAGTGAAAAAATTGACAGCGGGTCTCTCTAGGAAAGAAAAAGCAGCAAGGCGTCGTGTGCCATTTAAATGCTGCTATAAGAAGGGCGTACTTTAGCAGCATCTCTCTTGACACTTCTATCTGTGTAATCTCTAGCTGCTTGGACACAGCGACACTGAAAATAATTGTACTGCAAATACCAAGTTACACAGGGAAAAAGGGTAGGTCAGCAAATGCTTTCTGTCCTGGCACATCTCTCAGTCAGAACTCCAGCTGAAAAATTTTGCTGTAATGATGGACTTTGCCACCTGGAGAGAATTTATATAGTTGGGAAGAAGCATTCAAAGCCCTAGTGCATTTCGTCTATTTTACGGACTGCAAGGGCACTATAAAGGCCAGCACTAGCTTTTTGTTGGACTTTTTGAGTAGCTGCTGGACGTTTTGAAGCGGTTTGGGATCTGCTAGAGTGCAAGGTAATACATAGAGCTTGAGGAAAGTGATATACACATTTTATATCTCCAGGGAGGTGGATGCAGTTCAGTGTGTGCGAGTTACATGTTGAGCAGCTGATCACACAGAAAAGAAGAGGCTGCGCTGCAATTGCCTTTTCATTTGCAGCTTATAAACTGCACAGCCCACAATGAAACAATTCCACTTCCTTCTGTGCTACATACAGGATCACATTCTCTCAGTCTCTAAGAGCCAGGACCCCCAGCGGAGCTCTTCCCTGCGCTGCTCCTACACCAATGAGGCCGGAGCCGCAAACAGCTTGGCTTTTTCCCTGGCACCGTCTGCCAGCGCTCATCAAAATAACCACACGATGGCGCTGTCGACTAACAAAAGAAGGAAACGCACCGAGGCCAGCTCCAAAGGACAGAGCCGAGTTGGAAACGTCCCTGCTCTCAAATTAACTGTGCCAGGAAAAAAAGACTTTGCTGATCTTCCCCCTCCAAGTGTGCAAACACTTTTGCACCACACTCAAAGGGCAACACGAAATCCTCTGCCCTAACAAACATTTTCACTCTCGCAGAGTCCGGTAACAAACTCAAAGACATCCGCTCAACAAATGTGCCAGCGGAGAGAGAAAGTTCTTTGCTGCCTACAATTTCAGCTTCACCCATCAAACAATGAACACACACCCTGCTATTAGCACTTTCTTTTCAGCTCTACGCTCCTAAGCTTTCAGTCTCAGAGTCAAGATCCAAGCAGCATGGCAACAGGGACTACTCACACACTAAAGCTACAAGGACAAAAAGCTCAACAACTTGCTGTCTAGATTCCCACTGTCAGTTCAACAGCTCTAACCCACAGGGAAACCTCTTGGGAAAAACCTTTAAATTCACTGAGACCACCCAAAGTGCCCATCCAAACTTAATTTCTTTGCCAAATAGAAGAACGAGAAGCACATTTCAAGAGAAAGGGCATCCCCTCCTCCAAAATCCAAAACATCCAGTGACTGATCCCATACAATGGTGTCAGAACACTCTTACTAGAGGCAGACAGCCTTCCAAAGATGGATACTGACTCAATGACTGTACAAATTGAGGGAGTGCTTCCAAATATGCCGGCACAAGAAGCTGCTGTCGTCCTTGAGCTGCGCGACACAGCTTCTTATCTGCACCTCCAACTCTGGGGCTACGTGCTTTCCTTCCCATGAGAAAGCATTGCCATTCTCCTTCAGGAACTTACCAAGCCAAGCTGTATGCCATGTCCTGTACTATGTCCAACAATGGCTCCTGCACAGAAGGGTCTACGACATAAATATCTTGCTGGACTATACCTCCTCATGGTACCTTTAACGCCTGCCCTATTACATTGTCACTATATCTTTTTCTTGCCAAGGAAAGGCACTCAGAGTCACTTGGCCTTGCCTTGCCTTTGATGCTGTGGCTAGTCTACTCTTGTTTTGCTTGCTTGCTTATGTGTGCCTTGCCTGGCAAGACCTAGAAAGACCTTCCTTGCTTTGCTTTGCCTTGCCTACCGCTCTTTGCAATGCAAACCAAGTGTAGGCGCAATTGTAGGCAAGTCAAGGGAGAAGCTGACAAGGCTGGAGCCATGAGGGGCAAGCAAATGGAGTGGTAGGTGAGAGAAGGCCCAGAACTTCTAGGCAAGGATGGGCATAGGAAGGCCAGGCAGAAACAGGAGGGGCTAGGCAAGGCTAGGTTTCCCTGGAGGAAAGCAGTAGGCAGGTCAAGTGTGGGCGTAGGCACTGGAGGGAGTGCAAGACTAGGGAGGCAAGGCAGGGCAAGGCAAGGAAACTTTTGGGTCACCAAGGCAAGACAAATGAGAGGTACATTCAAAGACTGCTGGTACACAAAAGGGGCTAGGACAGACTTCTCTGTCTGGCCTTGATCTCACATGGGCCATCTCTAATCTGCACCTAAAACACTTGGATTACCTGCTTTCCTTGGTATACAAAAGAACTGTCATTCTGGTCCTGAAGCGCAAAGGTGAAATGTGAATTTTATGTCCAAAATTCAAGACATGTAAGGATAGGTGCCAGAAGCAAGCTGCCAGGACAGATGGGTGTGCTTGCACGTGACCTCTTTTGGGCTTCCTCTCACATGCTCCTGAAACGCTGGAGGTACGTGAAAGCCTTGAGAGTCCTAGGAGAAGCAGGCAGGGCAAGGCAAGATGAAGAAATGCAGCAAAAAGAGGGGTATTGAATTCCAGGTGGGGGACGAGTGAGCAAGGGAATGCAAGGCAAGGGAGAGGAGAGGTTCAAAGGGAACGCCAAGAAAAGTGGTGGCTTTGCCAGGCAAGACAAAGGAGAGGCAAGCAAGGCAATGAGAGTCCTAGAAGGAGAAGGAAATGAAAGATTGGAGCTGGACAAAGGGGAAGGGAAACCAAACAAAGTGGCAAGGGGGATGGGTGGTGCAAGGCACTGGACTGGTAGGAAGGGCAAGGGAAAGACATGGATGGGTCAGGAAGGAAGAGGAAAGCAATGGCCATAAAATGACAAAGAAATGCAAGGTTGGATAGGAAAGGAAAGGCAAGGCAATGTAGGGAAGGGGTAGGCCAGACAATGGGTGTCTTAAGAGGAAAAGTATGCATAGCAAGGCCAAGAGAAAAGCGGTAAAGAAGTTAGCGTGGGGAATAGCTGAGTGTAGCTGAGAAAGAAAGAAATAAATAAAGAAAGAAAGTGCCTCATTCCAGTATGTATGTATGTATGTGTGTGTGAAGTTTGCAGGATGTAAAGCAGAGACTTGATGGTGGAGTGAAAGGATGCTTTTGAATACACGTGGCAAGGTCCAAGCAAACTATTTGTCTTGGCACATCTGTGTCCCATAAACTTCTTAGTTTAGATTCAGACTGTAAGCGGGACAGAGAACACCCCTAAAATTACAGCTGAGCAAGAAAGCAGGTCGTATCAGCATGTTTTAAAGGAAGCAGTTTTTTTGTGTGAGAAGAAAATGGACATATGAGACTCCAGCAGTATCGACGTTCAGCTTAGAAGCAAAGTGCAATGATTCCGTACAAACTCTGAAAATGAAACGCAGCAATAAAAAGGCAATGGGACATGTCAGCGAAAGCTTTGTGGCCAAGCAGGGTGAGATGTTTGAAGCAGAACCACAGTTTGGTTTCACTAAGGATCCATCATGGTGGATTGCAAACATGTGCCAAGACAACACATATTCTGCAGCTGTTGCAGCTCTCCGCAGGAACACTAGCGCTTTCCCTTAGACTCTAAAATGCAGAGAAATGGCCTGCGCAGCGCAGAAGCTATTTGTGCTGCTTGTACACCTCTTCCAACCCCTCAGTGGAAACTATTGCGCCTGCCTTTAGACTCTGAGATCCAGAGAACACAATGGTAGAGGCAGTGGAGAATGGAAGGAGAGAGTGAAGTTTGATGAGTGAGTTTGATGTGACTTATGTGGAGCACGCCGAAAATGTAGCCCCGTACTGGTTTTTACACCTGGAGCCTATTTCTGTAAGACATTTCAGGTGGACATTTTTGATCAAGAAGCCAGAGTGAAAAAATTGACAGCGGGTCTCTCTAGGAAAGAACAAGCAGCAAGGCGTCGTGTGCCATTTAAATGCTGCTATAAGAAGGGCGTACTTTAGCAGCATCTCTCTTGACACTTCTATCTGTGTAATCTCTAGCTGCTTGGACACAGCCACACTGAAAATAATTGTACTGCAAATACCAAGTTACACAGGGAAAAAGGGTAGGTCAGCAAATGCCTTCTGTCCTGGCACATCTCTCAGTCAGAACTCCAGCTGAAAAATTTTGCTGTAATGATGGACTTTGCCACTTGGAGAGAATTTATATAGTTGGGAAGAAACATACAAAGCCCTAGTGCATTTCGTCTATTTTACAGACTGCAAAGGCACTATAAAGGCCAGCACTAGCTTTTTGTTGGACTTTTTCGTTTTGAGTAGCTGCTGGACGTTTTGAAGCGGTTTGGGATCTGCTAGAGTGCAAGGTAATACATAGAGTTTGAGGAAAGTGATATACACATTTTATATCTCCAGGGAGGTGGATGCAGTTCAGTGTGTGCGAGTTACATGTTGAGCAGCTGATCACACAGAAAAGAAGAGGCTGCGCTGCAATTGCCTTTTCATTTGCAGCTTATAAACTGCACAGCCCACAATGAAACAATTCCACTTCCTTCTGTGCTACATACAGGATCACATTCTCTCAGTCTCTAAGAGCCAGGACCCCCAGCGGAGCTCTTCCCTGCGCTGCTCCTACACCAATGAGGCCGGAGCCGCAAACAGCTTGGCTTTTTCCCTGGCACCGTCTGCCAGCGCTCATCAAAATAACCACACGATGGCGCTGTCGACTAACAAAAGAAGGAAACGCACCGAGGCCAGCTCCAAAGGACAGAGCCCAGTTGGAAACGTCCCTGCTCTCAAATTAACTGTGCCAGGAAAAAAAGACTTTGCTGATCTTCCCCCTCCAACTGTGCAAACACTTTTGCACCACACTCAAAGGGCAACACGAAATCCTCTGCCCTAACAAACATTTTCACTCTCGCAGAGTCCGGTAACAAACTCAAAGACATCCGCTCAACAAATGTGCCAGCGGAGAGAGAAAGTTCTTTGCTGCCTACAATTTCAACTTCACCCATCAAACAATGAACACACACCCTGCTATTGGCACTTTTCTTTTCAGCTCTACGCTCCTAAGCTTTCAGTCTCAGAGTCAAGATCCAAGCAGCATGGCAACAGGGACTACTCACACACTAAAGCTACAAGGACAAAAAGCTCAACAACTTGGTGTCTAGATTCCCACTGTCAGTTCAACAGCTCTAACCCACAGGGAAACCTCTTGGGAAAAACCTTTACATTCACTGAGACCACCCAAAGTGCCCATCCAAACTTAATTTCTTTGCCAAAGAGAAGAACAAGAAGCTCATTTCAAGAGAAAGGGCATCCCCTCCTCCAAAATCCAAAACATCCAGTGACTGATCCCATACAATGGTGTCAGAACACTCTTACTAGAGGCAGACAGCCTTCCAAAGATGGATACTGACTCAATGACTGTACAAATTGAGGGAGTGCTTCCAAATATGCCGGCACAAGAAGCTGCTGTCGTCCTTGAGCTGCGCGACACAGCTTCTTATCTGCACCTCCAACTCTGGGGCTACGTGCTTTCCTTCCCATGAGAAAGCATTGCCATTCTCCTTCAGGAACTTACCAAGCCAAACTGTATGCCATGTCCTGTACTATGTCCAACAATGGCTCCTGCACAGAAGGGTCTACGACATAAATATCTCTCTGGACTATACCTCCTCATGGTACCTTTAACGCCTGCCCTATTACATTGTCACTATATCTTTTACTTGCCAAGGAAAGGCACTCAGAGTCACTTGGCCTTGCCTTGCCTTTGATGCTGTGGCTAGTCTACTCTTGTTTTGCTTGCTTGCTTATGTGTGCCTTGCCTGGCAAGACCTAGAAAGACCTTCCTTGCTTTGCTTTGCCTTGCCTACCGCTCTTTGCAATGCAAACCAAGTGTAGGTGCAATTGTAGGCAAGTCAAGGGAGAAGCTGACAAGGCTGGAGCCATGAGGGGCAAGCAAATGGAGTGGTAGGTGAGAGAAGGCCCAGAACTTCTAGGCAAGGATGGGCATAGGAAGGCCAGGCAGAAACAGGAAGGCCTAGGCAAGGCTAGGTTTCCCTGGAGGAAAGCAGTCAAGTGTGGGCAGGTCAAGTGTGGGCGTAGGCACTGGAGGGAGTGCAAGGCTAGGGAGGCAAGGCAGGGCAAGGCAAGGAAACTTTGGGGTCACCAAGGCAAGACAAATGAGAGGTACATTCAAAGACTGCTGGTACACAAAAGGGGCTAGGACAGACTTCTCTGGCTGGCCTTGATCTCACATGGGCCATCTCTAATCTGCACCTAAAACACTTGGATTACCTGCTTTCCTTGGTATACAAAAGAACTGTCATTCTGGTCCTGAAGCGCAAAGGTGAAATGTGAATTTTATGTCCAAAATTCAAGACATGTAAGGATAGGTGCCAGAAGCAAGCTGCCAGGACAGATGGGTGTGCTTGCACGTGACCTCTTTTGGGCTTCCTCTCACATGCTCCTGAAACGCTGGAGGTACGTGAAAGCCTTGAGAGTCCTAGGAGAAGCAGGCAGGGCAAGGCAAGATGAAGAAATTCCGCAAAAAGAGGGGTATTGAATTCCAGGTGGGGGACGAGTGAGCAAGGTAATGCAAGGCAAGGGAGAGGAGAGGTTCAAAGGTAACGCCAAGAAAAGTGGTGGCTTTACCAGGCAAGACAAAGGAGAGGCAAGCAAGGCAATGAGAGTCCTAGAAGGAGAAGGAAATGAAAGATTGGAGCTGGACAAAGGGGAAGGGAAACTGGACAAAGTGGCAAGGGGGATGGGTGGTGCAAGGCCCTGGACTGGTAGGAAGGGCAAGGGAAAGACATGGATGGGTCAGGAAGGAAGAGGAAAACAATGGCCAGGAATGACAAAGAAATGCAAGGTTAGATAGGAAAGGAAAGGCAAGGCAATGTAGGGAAGGGGTAGGCCAGACAATGGGTGTCTTAAGAGGAAAAGTATGCATAGCAAGGCCAAGAGAAAAGCGGTAAAGAAGTTAGCGTGGGGAATAGCTGAGTGTAGCTGAGAAAGAAAGAAAGAAAGAAAGTGCCTCATTCCAGTTTGTATGTATGTATATGTGTGTGAAGTTTGCAGGATGTAAAGCAGAGACTTGATGGTGGAGTGAAAGGATGCTTTTGAATACACGTGGCAAGGTCCAAGCAAACTATTTGTCTTGGCACATCTGTGTCCCATAAACTTCTTAGTTTAGATTCAGACTGTAAGCGGGACAGAGAACACCCCTAAAATTACAGCTGAGCAAGAAAGCAGGTCGCATCAGCATGTTTTAAAGGAAGCAGTTTTTTTGTGTGAGAAGAAAATGGACATATGAGACTCCAGCAGTATCGACGTTCAGCTTAGAAGCAAAGTGCAATGATTCCGTACAAACTCTGAAAATGAAACGCAGCAATAAAAAGGCAATGGGACATGTCAGCGAAAGCTTTGTGGCCAAGCAGGGTGAGATGTTTGAAGCAGAACCACAGTTTGGTTTCACTAAGGATCCATCATGGTGGATTGCAAACATGTGCCAAGACAACACATATTCTGCAGCTGTTGCAGCTCTCCGCAGGAACACTAGCGCTTTCCCTTAGACTCTAAAATGCAGAGAAATGGCCTGCGCAGCGCAGAAGCTATTTGTGCTGCTTGTACACCTCTTCCAACCCCTCAGTGGAAACTATTGCGCCTGCCTTTAGACTCTGAGATCCAGAGAACACAATGGTAGAGGCAGTGGAGAATGGAAGGAGAGAGTGAAGTTTGATGAGTGAGTTTGATGTGACTTATGTGGAGCACGCCGAAAATGTAGCCCCGTACTGGTTTTTACACCTGGAGCCTATTTCTGTAAGACATTTCAGGTGGACATTTTTGATCAAGAAGCCAGAGTGAAAAAATTGACAGCGGGTCTCTCTAGGAAAGAACAAGCAGCAAGGCGTCGTGTGCCATTTAAATGCTGCTATAAGAAGGGCGTACTTTAGCAGCATCTCTCTTGACACTTCTATCTGTGTAATCTCTAGCTGCTTGGACACAGCCACACTGAAAATAATTGTACTGCAAATACCAAGTTACACAGGGAAAAAGGCTAGGTCAGCAAATGCCTTCTGTCCTGGCACATCTCTCAGTCAGAACTCCAGCTGAAAAATTTTGCTGTAATGATGGACTTTGCCACTTGGAGAGAATTTATATAGTTGGGAAGAAACATACAAAGCCCTAGTGCATTTCGTCTATTTTACAGACTGCAAAGGCACTATAAAGGCCAGCACTAGCTTTTTGTTGGACTTTTTCGTTTTGAGTAGCTGCTGGACGTTTTGAAGCGGTTTGGGATCTGCTAGAGTGCAAGGTAATACATAGAGTTTGAGGAAAGTGATATACACATTTTATATCTCCAGGGAGGTGGATGCAGTTCAGTGTGTGCGAGTTACATGTTGAGCAGCTGATCACACAGAAAAGAAGAGGCTGCGCTGCAATTGCCTTTTCATTTGCAGCTTATAAACTGCACAGCCCACAATGAAACAATTCCACTTCCTTCTGTGCTACATACAGGATCACATTCTCTCAGTCTCTAAGAGCCAGGACCCCCAGCGGAGCTCTTCCCTGCGCTGCTCCTACACCAATGAGGCCGGAGCCGCAAACAGCTTGGCTTTTTCCCTGGCACCGTCTGCCAGCGCTCATCAAAATAACCACACGATGGCGCTGTCGACTAACAAAAGAAGGAAACGCACCGAGGCCAGCTCCAAAGGACAGAGCCCAGTTGGAAACGTCCCTGCTCTCAAATTAACTGTGCCAGGAAAAAAAGACTTTGCTGATCTTCCCCCTCCAACTGTGCAAACACTTTTGCACCACACTCAAAGGGCAACACGAAATCCTCTGCCCTAACAAACATTTTCACTCTCGCAGAGTCCGGTAACAAACTCAAAGACATCCGCTCAACAAATGTGCCAGCGGAGAGAGAAAGTTCTTTGCTGCCTACAATTTCAACTTCACCCATCAAACAATGAACACACACCCTGCTATTGGCACTTTTCTTTTCAGCTCTACGCTCCTAAGCTTTCAGTCTCAGAGTCAAGATCCAAGCAGCATGGCAACAGGGACTACTCACACACTAAAGCTACAAGGACAAAAAGCTCAACAACTTGGTGTCTAGATTCCCACTGTCAGTTCAACAGCTCTAACCCACAGGGAAACCTCTTGGGAAAAACCTTTACATTCACTGAGACCACCCAAAGTGCCCATCCAAACTTAATTTCTTTGCCAAAGAGAAGAACAAGAAGCTCATTTCAAGAGAAAGGGCATCCCCTCCTCCAAAATCCAAAACATCCAGTGACTGATCCCATACAATGGTGTCAGAACACTCTTACTAGAGGCAGACAGCCTTCCAAAGATGGATACTGACTCAATGACTGTACAAATTGAGGGAGTGCTTCCAAATATGCCGGCACAAGAAGCTGCTGTCGTCCTTGAGCTGCGCGACACAGCTTCTTATCTGCACCTCCAACTCTGGGGCTACGTGCTTTCCTTCCCATGAGAAAGCATTGCCATTCTCCTTCAGGAACTTACCAAGCCAAACTGTATGCCATGTCCTGTACTATGTCCAACAATGGCTCCTGCACAGAAGGGTCTACGACATAAATATCTCTCTGGACTATACCTCCTCATGGTACCTTTAACGCCTGCCCTATTACATTGTCACTATATCTTTTACTTGCCAAGGAAAGGCACTCAGAGTCACTTGGCCTTGCCTTGCCTTTGATGCTGTGGCTAGTCTACTCTTGTTTTGCTTGCTTGCTTATGTGTGCCTTGCCTGGCAAGACCTAGAAAGACCTTCCTTGCTTTGCTTTGCCTTGCCTACCACTCTTTGCAATGCAAACCAAGTGTAGGTGCAATTGTAGGCAAGTCAAGGGAGAAGCTGACAAGGCTGGAGCCATGAGGGGCAAGCAAATGGAGTGGTAGGTGAGAGAAGGCCCAGAACTTCTAGGCAAGGATGGGCATAGGAAGGCCAGGCAGAAACAGGAAGGCCTAGGCAAGGCTAGGTTTCCCTGGAGGAAAGCAGTCAAGTGTGGGCAGGTCAAGTGTGGGCGTAGGCACTGGACGGAGTGCAAGGCTAGGGAGGCAAGGCAGGGCAAGGCAAGGAAACTTTTGGGTCACCAAGGCAAGACAAATGAGAGGTACATTCAAAGACTGCTGGTACACAAAAGGGGCTAGGACAGACTTCTCGGGCTGGCCTTGATCTCACATGGGCCATCTCTAATCTGCACCTAAAACACTTGGATTACCTGCTTTCCTTGGTATACAAAAGAACTGTCATTCTGGTCCTGAAGCGCAAAGGTGAAATGTGAATTTTATGTCCAAAATTCAAGACATGTAAGGATAGGTGCCAGAAGCAAGCTGCCAGGACAGATGGGTGTGCTTGCACGTGACCTCTTTTGGGCTTCCTCTCACATGCTCCTGAAACGCTGGAGGTACGTGAAAGCCTTGAGAGTCCTAGGAGAAGCAGGCAGGGCAAGGCAAGATGAAGAAATTCCGCAAAAAGAGGGGTATTGAATTCCAGGTGGCGGACGAGTGAGCAAGGGAATGCAAGGCAAGGGAGAGGAGAGGTTCAAAGGTAACGCCAAGAAAAGTGGTGGCTTTGCCAGGCAAGACAAAGGAGAGGCAAGCAAGGCAATGAGAGTCCTAGAAGGAGAAGGAAATGAAAGATTGGAGCTGGACAAAGGGGAAGGGAAACTGGACAAAGTGGCAAGGGGGATGGGTGGTGCAAGGCACTGTACTGGTAGGAAGGGCAAGGGAAAGACATGGATGGGTCAGGAAGGAAGAGGAAAACAATGGCCAGGAATGACAAAGAAATGCAAGGTTGGATAGGAAAGGAAAGGCAAGGCAATGTAGGGAAGGGGTAGGCCAGACAATGGGTGTCTTAAGAGGAAAAGTATGCATAGCAAGGCCAAGAGAAAAGCGGTAAAGAAGTTAGCGTGGGGGATAGGTGAGTGTAGCTGAGAAAGAAAGAAAGAAAGAGCCTCATTCCAGTTTGTATGTATGTATGTGTGTGTGAAGTTTGCAGGATGTAAAGCAGAGACTTGATGGTGGAGTGAAAGGATGCTTTTGAATACACGTGGCAAGGTCCAAGCAAACTATTTGTCTTGGCACATCTGTGTCCCATAAACTTCTTAGTTTAGATTCAGACTGTAAGCGGGACAGAGAACACCCCTAAAATTACAGCTGAGCAAGAAAGCAGGTCGCATCAGCATGTTTTAAAGGAAGCAGTTTTTTTGTGTGAGAAGAAAATGGACATATGAGACTCCAGCAGTATCGACGTTCAGCTTAGAAGCAAAGTGCAATGATTCCGTACAAACTCTGAAAATGAAACGCAGCAATAAAAAGGCAATGGGACATGTCAGCGAAAGCTTTGTGGCCAAGCAGGGTGAGATGTTTGAAGCAGAACCACAGTTTGGTTTCACTAAGGATCCATCATGGTGGATTGCAAACATGTGCCAAGACAACACATATTCTGCAGCTGTTGCAGCTCTCCGCAGAAACACTAGCGCTTTCCCTTAGACTCTAAAATGCAGAGAAATGGCCTGCGCAGCGCAGAAGCTATTTGTGCTGCTTGTACACCTCTTCCAACCCCTCAGTGGAAACTATTGCGCCTGCCTTTAGACTCTGAGATCCAGAGAACACAATGGTAGAGGCAGTGGAGAATGGAAGGAGAGAGTGAAGTTTGATGAGTGAGTTTGATGTGACTTATGTGGAGCACGCAGAAAATGTAGCCCCGTACTGGTTTTTACACCTGGGGCCTATTTCTGTAAGACATTTCAGGTGGACATTTTTGATCAAGAAGCCAGAGTGAAAAAATTGACAGCGGGTCTCTCTAGGAAAGAACAAGCAGCAAGGCGTCGTGTGCCATTTAAATGCTGCTATAAGAAGGGCGTACTTTAGCAGCATCTCTCTTGACACTTCTATCTGTGTAATCTCTAGCTGCTTGGACACAGCCACACTGAAAATAATTGTACTGCAAATACCAAGTTACACAGGGAAAAAGGGTAGGTCAGCAAATGCCTTCTGTCCTGGCACATCTCTCAGTCAGAACTCCAGCTGAAAAATTTTGCTGTAATGATGGACTTTGCCACCTGGAGAGAATTTATATAGTTGGGAAGAAGCATTCAAAGCCCTAGTGCATTTCGTCTATTTTACGGACTGCAAGGGCACTATAAAGGCCAGCACTAGCTTTTTGTTGGACTTTTTGTTTTTGAGTAGCTGCTGGACGTTTTGAAGCGGTTTGGGATCTGCTAGAGTGCAAGGTAATACATAGAGCTTGAGGAAAGTGATATACACATTTTATATCTCCAGGGAGGTGGATGCAGTTCAGTGTGTGCGAGTTACATGTTGAGCAGCTGATCACACCGAAAAGAAGAGGCTGCGCTGCAATTGCCTTTTCATTTGCAGCTTATAAACTGCACAGCCCACAATGAAACAATTCCACTTCCTTCTGTGCTACATACAGGATCACATTCTCTCAGTCTCTAAGAGCCAGGACCCCCAGCGGAGCTCTTCCCTGCGCTGCTCCTACACCAATGAGGCCGGAGCCGCAAACAGCTTGGCTTTTTCCCTGGCACCGTCTGCCAGCGCTCATCAAAATAACCACACGATGGCGCTGTTGACTAACAAAAGAAGGAAACGCACCGAGGCCAGCTCCAAAGGACAGAGCCCAGTTGGAAACGTCCCTGCTCTCAAATTAACTGTGCCAGGAAAAAAAGACTTTGCTGATCTTCCCCCTCCAACTGTGCAAACACTTTTGCACCACACTCAAAGGGCAACACGAAATCCTCTGCCCTAACAAACATTTTCACTCTCGCAGAGTCCGGTAACAAACTCAAAGACATCCGCTCAACAAATGTGCCAGCGGAGAGAGAAAGTTCTTTGCTGCCTGCAATTTCAGCTTCACCCATCAAACAATGAACACACACCCTGCAATTGGCACTTTTCTTTTCAGCTCTACGCTCCTAAGCTTTCAGTCTCAGAGTCAAGATCCAAGCAGCATGGCAACAGGGACTACTCACACACTAAACCTACAAGGACAAAAAGCTCAACAACTTGGTGTCTAGATTCCCACTGTCAGTTCAACAGCTCTAACCCACAGGGAAACCTCTTGGGAAAAACCTTTAAATTCACTGAGACCACCCAAAGTGCCCATCCAAACTTAATTTCTTTGCCAAAGAGAAGAACAAGAAGCTCATTTCAAGAGAAAGGGCATCCCCTCCTCCAAAATCCAAAACATCCAGTGACTGATCCCATACAATGGTGTCAGAACACTCTTACTAGAGGCAGACAGCCTTCCAAAGATGGATACTGACTCAATGACTGTACAAATTGAGGGAGTGCTTCCAAATATGCCGGCACAAGAAGCTGCTGTCGTCCTTGAGCTGCGCGACACAGCTTCTTATCTGCACCTCCAACTCTGGGGCTACGTGCTTTCCTTCCCATGAGAAAGCATTGCCATTCTCCTTCAGGAACTTACCAAGCCAAACTGTATGCCATGTCCTGTACTATGTCCAACAATGGCTCCTGCACAGAAGGGTCTACGACATAAATATCTCTCTGGACTATACCTCCTCATGGTACCTTTAACGCCTGCCCTATTACATTGTCACTATATCTTTTACTTGCCAAGGAAAGGCACTCAGAGTCACTTGGCCTTGCCTTGCCTTTGATGCTGTGGCTAGTCTACTCTTGTTTTGCTTGCTTGCTTATGTGTGCCTTGCCTGGCAAGACCTAGAAAGACCTTCCTTGCTTTGCTTTGCCTTGCCTACCGCTCTTTGCAATGCAAACCAAGTGTAGGCGCAATTGTAGGCAAGTCAAGGGAGAAGCTGACAAGGCTGGAGCCATGAGGGGCAAGCAAATGGAGTGGTAGGTGAGAGAAGGCCCAGAACTTCTAGGCAAGGATGGGCATAGGAAGGCCAGGCAGAAACAGGAAGGCCTAGGCAAGGCTAGGTTTCCCTGGAGGAAAGCAGTCAAGTGTGGGCAGGTCAAGTGTGGGCGTAGGCACTGGAGGGAGTGCAAGGCTAGGGAGGCAAGGCAGGGCAAGGCAAGGAAACTTTGGGGTCACCAAGGCAAGACAAATGAGAGGTACATTCAAAGACTGCTGGTACACAAAAGGGGCTAGGACAGACTTCTCTGGCTGGCCTTGATCTCACATGGGCCATCTCTAATCTGCACCTAAAACACTTGGATTGCCTGCTTTCCTTGGTATACAAAAGAACTGTCATTCTGGTCCTGAAGCGCAAAGGTGAAATGTGAATTTTATGTCCAAAATTCAAGACATGTAAGGATAGGTGCCAGAAGCAAGCTGCCAGGACAGATGGGTGTGCTTGCACGTGACCTCTTTTGGGCTTCCTCTCACATGCTCCTGAAACGCTGGAGGTACGTGAAAGCCTTGAGAGTCCTAGGAGAAGCAGGCAGGGCAAGGCAAGATGAAGAAATGCCGCAAAAAGAGGGGTATTGAATTCCAGGTGGGGGACGAGTGAGCAAGGGAATGCAAGGCAAGGGAGAGGAGAGGTTCAAAGGTAACGCCAAGAAAAGTGGTGGCTTTGCCAGGCAAGACAAAGGAGAGGCAAGCAAGGCAATGAGAGTCCTAGAAGGAGAAGGAAATGAAAGATTGGAGCTGGACAAAGGGGAAGGGAAACTGGACAAAGTGGCAAGGGGGATGGGTGGTGCAAGGCACTGGACTGGTAGGAAGGGCAAGGGAAAGACATGGATGGGTCAGGAAGGAAGAGGAAAACAATGGCCAGGAATGACAAAGAAATGCAAGGTTGGATAGGAAAGGAAAGGCAAGGCAATGTAGGGAAGGGGTAGGCCAGACAATGGGTGTCTTAAGAGGAAAAGTATGCATAGCAAGGCCAAGAGAAAAGCGGTAAAGAAGTTAGCGTGGGGGATAGGTGAGTGTAGCTGAGAAAGAAAGAAAGAAAGAAAGTGCCTCATTCCAGTATGTATGTATGTATGTGTGTGTGAAGTTTGCAGGATGTAAAGCAGAGACTTGATGGTGGAGTGAAAGGATGCTTTTGAATACACGTGGCAAGGTCCAAGCAAACTATTTGTCTTGGCACATCTGTGTCCCATAAACTTCTTAGTTTAGATTCAGACTGTAAGCGGGACAGAGAACACCCCTAAAATCACAGCTGAGCAAGAAAGCAGGTCGCATCAGCATGTTTTAAAGGAAGCAGTTTTTTTGTGTGAGAAGAAAATGGACATATGAGACTCCAGCAGTATCGACGTTCAGCTTAGAAGCAAAGTGCAATGATTCCATAAAAACTCTGAAAATGAAACGCAGCAATAAAAAGGCAATGGGACATGTCAGCGAAAGCTTTGTGGCCAAGCAGGGTGAGATGTTTGAAGCAGAACCACAGTTTGGTTTCACTAAGGATCCATCATGGTGGATTGCAAACATGTGCCAAGACAACACATATTCTGCAGCTGTTGCAGCTCTCCGCAGAAACACTAGCGCTTTCCCTTAGACTCTAAAATGCAGAGAAATGGCCTGCGCAGCGCAGAAGCTATTTGTGCTGCTTGTACACCTCTTCCAACCCCTCAGTGGAAACTTTTGCGCCTGCCTTTAGACTCTGAGATCCAGAGAACACAATGGTAGAGGCAGTGGAGAATGGAAGGAGAGAGTGAAGTTTGATGAGTGAGTTTGATGTGACTTATGTGGAGCACGCAGAAAATGTAGCCCCGTACTGGTTTTTACACCTGGAGCCTATTTCTGTAAGACATTTCAGGTGGACATTTTTGATCAAGAAGCCAGAGTGAAAAAATTGACAGCGGGTCTCTCTAGGAAAGAACAAGCAGCAAGGCGTCGTGTGCCATTTAAATGCTGCTATAAGAAGGGCGTACTTTAGCAGCATCTCTCTTGACACTTCTATCTGTGTAATCTCTAGCTGCTTGGACACAGCCACACTGAAAATAATTGTACTGCAAATACCAAGTTACACAGGGAAAAAGGGTAGGTCAGCAAATGCCTTCTGTCCTGGCACATCTCTCAGTCAGAACTCCAGCTGAAAAATTTTGCTGTAATGATGGACTTTGCCACTTGGAGAGAATTTATATAGTTGGGAAGAAACATTCAAAGCCCTAGTGCATTTCGTCTATTTTACAGACTGCAAGGGCACTATAAAGGCCAGCACTAGCTTTTTGTTGGACTTTTTCTTTTTGAGTAGCTGCTGGACGTTTTGAAGCGGTTTGGGATCTGCTAGAGTGCAAGGTAATACATAGAGTTTGAGGAAAGTGATATACACATTTTATATCTCCAGGGAGGTGGATGCAGTTCAGTGTGTGCGAGTTACATGTTGAGCAGCTGATCACACAGAAAAGAAGAGGCTGCGCTGCAATTGCCTTTTCATTTGCAGCTTATAAACTGCACAGCCCACAATGAAACAATTCCACTTCCTTCTGTGCTACATACAGGATCACATTCTCTCAGTCTCTAAGAGCCAGGACCCCCAGCGGAGCTCTTCCCTGCGCTGCTCCTACACCAATGAGGCCGGAGCCGCAAACAGCTTGGCTTTTTCCCTGGCACCGTCTGCCAGCGCTCATCAAAATAACCACACGATGGCGCTGTCGACTAACAAAAGAAGGAAACGCACCGAGGCCAGCTCCAAAGGACAGAGCCCAGTTGGAAACGTCCCTGCTCTCAAATTAACTGTGCCAGGAAAAAAAGACTTTGCTGATCTTCCCCCTCCAAGTGTGCAAACACTTTTGCACCACACTCAAAGGGCAACACGAAATCCTCTGCCCTAACAAACATTTTCACTCTCGCAGAGTCCGGTAACAAACTCAAAGACATCCGCTCAACAAATGTGCCAGCGGAGAGAGAAAGTTCTTTGCTGCCTACAATTTCAGCTTCACCCATCAAACAATGAACACACACCCTGCTATTAGCACTTTTCTTTTCAGCTCTACGCTCCTAAGCTTTCAGTCTCAGAGTCAAGATCCAAGCAGCATGGCAACAGGGACTACTCACACACTAAAGCTACAAGGACAAAAAGCTCAACAACTTGCTGTCTAGATTCCCACTGTCAGTTCAACAGCTCTAACCCACAGGGAAACCTCTTGGGAAAAACCTTTACATTCACTGAGACCACCCAAAGTGCCCATCCAAACTTAATTTCTTTGCCAAAGAGAAGAACAAGAAGCTCATTTCAAGAGAAAGGGCATCCCCTCCTCCAAAATCCAAAACATCCAGTGACTGATCCCATACAATGGTGTCAGAACACTCTTACTAGAGGCAGACAGCCTTCCAAAGATGGATACTGACTCAATGACTGTACAAATTGAGGGAGTGCTTCCAAATATGCCGGCACAAGAAGCTGCTGTCGTCCTTGAGCTGCGCGACACAGCTTCTTATCTGCACCTCCAACTCTGGGGCTACGTGCTTTCCTTCCCATGAGAAAGCATTGCCATTCTCCTTCAGGAACTTACCAAGCCAAACTGTATGCCATGTCCTGTACTATGTCCAACAATGGCTCCTGCACAGAAGGGTCTACGACATAAATATCTCTCTGGACTATACCTCCTCATGGTACCTTTAACGCCTGCCCTATTACATTGTCACTATATCTTTTACTTGCCAAGGAAAGGCACTCAGAGTCACTTGGCCTTGCCTTGCCTTTGATGCTGTGGCTAGTCTACTCTTGTTTTGCTTGCTTGCTTATGTGTGCCTTGCCTGGCAAGACCTAGAAAGACCTTCCTTGCTTTGCTTTGCCTTGCCTACCGCTCTTTGCAATGCAAACCAAGTGTAGGAGCAATTGTAGGCAAGTCAAGGGAGAAGCTGACAAGGCTGGAGCCATGAGGGGCAAGCAAATGGAGTGGTAGGTGAGAGAAGGCCCAGAACTTCTAGGCAAGGATGGGCATAGGAAGGCCAGGCAGAAACAGGAAGGCCTAGGCAAGGCTAGGTTTCCCTGGAGGAAAGCAGTCAAGTGTGGGCAGGTCAAGTGTGGGCGTAGGCACTGGAAGGAGTGCAAGGCTAGGGAGGCAAGGCAGGGCAAGGCAAGGAAACTTTGGGGTCACCAAGGCAAGACAAATGAGAGGTACATTCAAAGACTGCTGGTACACAAAAGGGGCTAGGACAGACTTCTCTGGCTGGCCTTGATCTCACATGGGCCATCTCTAATCTGCACCTAAAACACTTGGATTACCTGCTTTCCTTGGTATACAAAAGAACTGTCATTCTGGTCCTGAAGCGCAAAGGTGAAATGTGAATTTTATGTCCAAAATTCAAGACATGTAAGGATAGGTGCCAGAAGCAAGCTGCCAGGACAGATGGGTGTGCTTGCACGTGACCTCTTTTGGGCTTCCTCTCACATGCTCCTGAAACGCTGGAGGTACGTGAAAGCCTTGAGAGTCCTAGGAGAAGCAGGCAGGGCAAGGCAAGATGAAGAAATGCAGCAAAAAGAGGGGTATTGAATTCCAGGTGGGGGACGAGTGAGCAAGGGAATGCAAGGCAAGGGAGAGGAGAGGTTCAAAGGTAACGCCAAGAAAAGTGGTGGCTTTGCCAGGCAAGACAAAGGAGAGGCAAGCAAGGCAATGAGAGTCCTAGAAGGAGAAGGAAATGAAAGATTGGAGCTGGACAAAGGGGAAGGGAAACTGGACAAAGTGGCAAGGGGGATGGGTGGTGCAAGGCACTGAACTGGTAGGAAGGGCAAGGGAAAGACATGGATGGGTCAGGAAGGAAGAGGAAAACAATGGCCAGGAATGACAAAGAAATGCAAGGTTGGATAGGAAAGGAAAGGCAAGGCAATGTAGGGAAGGGGTAGGCCAGACAATGGGTGTCTTAAGAGGAAAAGTATGCATAGCAAGGCCAAGAGAAAAGCGGTAAAGAAGTTAGCGTGGGGGATAGGTGAGTGTAGCTGAGAAAGAAAGAAATAAAGAAAGAAAGAAAGAGCCTCATTCCAGTTTGTATGTATGTATGTGTGTGTGAAGTTTGCAGGATGTAAAGCAGAGACTTGATGGTGGAGTGAAAGGATGCTTTTGAATACACGTGGCAAGGTCCAAGCAAACTATTTGTCTTGGCACATCTGTGTCCCATAAACTTCTTAGTTTAGATTCGGACTGTAAGCGGGACAGAGAACACCCCTAAAATTACAGCTGAGCAAGAAAGCAGGTCGCATCAGCATGTTTTAAAGGAAGCAGTTTTTTTGTGTGAGAAGAAAATGGACATATGAGACTCCAGCAGTATCGACGTTCAGCTTAGAAGCAAAGTGCAATGATTCCGTACAAACTCTGAAAATGAAACGCAGCAATAAAAAGGCAATGGGACATGTCAGCGAAAGCTTTGTGGCCAAGCAGGGTGAGATGTTTGAAGCAGAACCACAGTTTGGTTTCACTAAGGATCCATCATGGTGGATTGCAAACATGTGCCAAGACAACACATATTCTGCAGCTGTTGCAGCTCTCCGCAGAAACACTAGCGCTTTCCCTTAGACTCTAAAATGCAGAGAAATGGCCTGCGCAGCGCAGAAGCTATTTGTGCTGCTTGTACACCTCTTCCAACCCCTCAGTGGAAACTATTGCGCCTGCCTTTAGACTCTGAGATCCAGAGAACACAATGGTAGAGGCAGTGGAGAATGGAAGGAGAGAGTGAAGTTTGATGAGTGAGTTTGATGTGACTTATGTGGAGCACGCAGAAAATGTAGCCCCGTACTGGTTTTTACACCTGGGGCCTATTTCTGTAAGACATTTCAGGTGGACATTTTTGATCAAGAAGCCAGAGTGAAAAAATTGACAGCGGGTCTCTCTAGGAAAGAACAAGCAGCAAGGCGTCGTGTGCCATTTAAATGCTGCTATAAGAAGGGCGTACTTTAGCAGCATCTCTCTTGACACTTCTATCTGTGTAATCTCTAGCTGCTTGGACACAGCCACACTGAAAATAATTGTACTGCAAATACCAAGTTACACAGGGAAAAAGGGTAGGTCAGCAAATGCCTTCTGTCCTGGCACATCTCTCAGTCAGAACTCCAGCTGAAAAATTTTGCTGTAATGATGGACTTTGCCACCTGGAGAGAATTTATATAGTTGGGAAGAAGCATTCAAAGCCCTAGTGCATTTCGTCTATTTTACGGACTGCAAGGGCACTATAAAGGCCAGCACTAGCTTTTTGTTGGACTTTTTGTTTTTGAGTAGCTGCTGGACGTTTTGAAGCGGTTTGGGATCTGCTAGAGTGCAAGGTAATACATAGAGCTTGAGGAAAGTGATATACACATTTTATATCTCCAGGGAGGTGGATGCAGTTCAGTGTGTGCGAGTTACATGTTGAGCAGCTGATCACACCGAAAAGAAGAGGCTGCGCTGCAATTGCCTTTTCATTTGCAGCTTATAAACTGCACAGCCCACAATGAAACAATTCCACTTCCTTCTGTGCTACATACAGGATCACATTCTCTCAGTCTCTAAGAGCCAGGACCCCCAGCGGAGCTCTTCCCTGCGCTGCTCCTACACCAATGAGGCCGGAGCCGCAAACAGCTTGGCTTTTTCCCTGGCACCGTCTGCCAGCGCTCATCAAAATAACCACACGATGGCGCTGTTGACTAACAAAAGAAGGAAACGCACCGAGGCCAGCTCCAAAGGACAGAGCCCAGTTGGAAACGTCCCTGCTCTCAAATTAACTGTGCCAGGAAAAAAAGACTTTGCTGATCTTCCCCCTCCAACTGTGCAAACACTTTTGCACCACACTCAAAGGGCAACACGAAATCCTCTGCCCTAACAAACATTTTCACTCTCGCAGAGTCCGGTAACAAACTCAAAGACATCCGCTCAACAAATGTGCCAGCGGAGAGAGAAAGTTCTTTGCTGCCTGCAATTTCAGCTTCACCCATCAAACAATGAACACACACCCTGCAATTGGCACTTTTCTTTTCAGCTCTACGCTCCTAAGCTTTCAGTCTCAGAGTCAAGATCCAAGCAGCATGGCAACAGGGACTACTCACACACTAAACCTACAAGGACAAAAAGCTCAACAACTTGGTGTCTAGATTCCCACTGTCAGTTCAACAGCTCTAACCCACAGGGAAACCTCTTGGGAAAAACCTTTAAATTCACTGAGACCACCCAAAGTGCCCATCCAAACTTAATTTCTTTGCCAAAGAGAAGAACAAGAAGCTCATTTCAAGAGAAAGGGCATCCCCTCCTCCAAAATCCAAAACATCCAGTGACTGATCCCATACAATGGTGTCAGAACACTCTTACTAGAGGCAGACAGCCTTCCAAAGATGGATACTGACTCAATGACTGTACAAATTGAGGGAGTGCTTCCAAATATGCCGGCACAAGAAGCTGCTGTCGTCCTTGAGCTGCGCGACACAGCTTCTTATCTGCACCTCCAACTCTGGGGCTACGTGCTTTCCTTCCCATGAGAAAGCATTGCCATTCTCCTTCAGGAACTTACCAAGCCAAACTGTATGCCATGTCCTGTACTATGTCCAACAATGGCTCCTGCACAGAAGGGTCTACGACATAAATATCTCTCTGGACTATACCTCCTCATGGTACCTTTAACGCCTGCCCTATTACATTGTCACTATATCTTTTACTTGCCAAGGAAAGGCACTCAGAGTCACTTGGCCTTGCCTTGCCTTTGATGCTGTGGCTAGTCTACTCTTGTTTTGCTTGCTTGCTTATGTGTGCCTTGCCTGGCAAGACCTAGAAAGACCTTCCTTGCTTTGCTTTGCCTTGCCTACCGCTCTTTGCAATGCAAACCAAGTGTAGGCGCAATTGTAGGCAAGTCAAGGGAGAAGCTGACAAGGCTGGAGCCATGAGGGGCAAGCAAATGGAGTGGTAGGTGAGAGAAGGCCCAGAACTTCTAGGCAAGGATGGGCATAGGAAGGCCAGGCAGAAACAGGAAGGCCTAGGCAAGGCTAGGTTTCCCTGGAGGAAAGCAGTCAAGTGTGGGCAGGTCAAGTGTGGGCGTAGGCACTGGAGGGAGTGCAAGGCTAGGGAGGCAAGGCAGGGCAAGGCAAGGAAACTTTGGGGTCACCAAGGCAAGACAAATGAGAGGTACATTCAAAGACTGCTGGTACACAAAAGGGGCTAGGACAGACTTCTCTGGCTGGCCTTGATCTCACATGGGCCATCTCTAATCTGCACCTAAAACACTTGGATTGCCTGCTTTCCTTGGTATACAAAAGAACTGTCATTCTGGTCCTGAAGCGCAAAGGTGAAATGTGAATTTTATGTCCAAAATTCAAGACATGTAAGGATAGGTGCCAGAAGCAAGCTGCCAGGACAGATGGGTGTGCTTGCACGTGACCTCTTTTGGGCTTCCTCTCACATGCTCCTGAAACGCTGGAGGTACGTGAAAGCCTTGAGAGTCCTAGGAGAAGCAGGCAGGGCAAGGCAAGATGAAGAAATGCCGCAAAAAGAGGGGTATTGAATTCCAGGTGGGGGACGAGTGAGCAAGGGAATGCAAGGCAAGGGAGAGGAGAGGTTCAAAGGTAACGCCAAGAAAAGTGGTGGCTTTGCCAGGCAAGACAAAGGAGAGGCAAGCAAGGCAATGAGAGTCCTAGAAGGAGAAGGAAATGAAAGATTGGAGCTGGACAAAGGGGAAGGGAAACTGGACAAAGTGGCAAGGGGGATGGGTGGTGCAAGGCACTGAACTGGTAGGAAGGGCAAGGGAAAGACATGGATGGGTCAGGAAGGAAGAGGAAAACAATGGCCAGGAATGACAAAGAAATGCAAGGTTGGATAGGAAAGGAAAGGCAAGGCAATGTAGGGAAGGGGTAGGCCAGACAATGGGTGTCTTAAGAGGAAAAGTATGCATAGCAAGGCCAAGAGAAAAGCGGTAAAGAAGTTAGCGTGGGGGATAGGTGAGTGTAGCTGAGAAAGAAAGAAATAAAGAAAGAAAGAAAGAGCCTCATTCCAGTTTGTATGTATGTATGTGTGTGTGAAGTTTGCAGGATGTAAAGCAGAGACTTGATGGTGGAGTGAAAGGATGCTTTTGAATACACGTGGCAAGGTCCAAGCAAACTATTTGTCTTGGCACATCTGTGTCCCATAAACTTCTTAGTTTAGATTCGGACTGTAAGCGGGACAGAGAACACCCCTAAAATTACAGCTGAGCAAGAAAGCAGGTCGCATCAGCATGTTTTAAAGGAAGCAGTTTTTTTGTGTGAGAAGAAAATGGACATATGAGACTCCAGCAGTATCGACGTTCAGCTTAGAAGCAAAGTGCAATGATTCCGTACAAACTCTGAAAATGAAACGCAGCAATAAAAAGGCAATGGGACATGTCAGCGAAAGCTTTGTGGCCAAGCAGGGTGAGATGTTTGAAGCAGAACCACAGTTTGGTTTCACTAAGGATCCATCATGGTGGATTGCAAACATGTGCCAAGACAACACATATTCTGCAGCTGTTGCAGCTCTCCGCAGGAACACTAGCGCTTTCCCTTAGGCTCTAAAATGCAGAGAAATGGCCTGCGCAGCGCAGAAGCTATTTGTGCTGCTTGTACACCTCTTCCAACCCCTCAGTGGAAACTATTGCGCCTGCCTTTAGACTCTGAGATCCAGAGAACACAATGGTAGAGGCAGTGGTGGAGAATGGAAGGAGAGAGTGAAGTTTGATGAGTGAGTTTGATGTGACTTATGTGGAGCACGCAGAAAATGTAGCCCCGTACTGGTTTTTACACCTGGAGCCTATTTCTGTAAGACATTTCAGGTGGACATTTTTGATCAAGAAGCCAGAGTGAAAAAATTGACAGCAGGTGTCTCTGGGAAAGAAAAAGCAGCAAGGCGTCGTGTGCCATTTAAATGCTGCTATAAGAAGGGCGTACTTTAGCAGCATCTCTCTTGACACTTCTATCTGTGTAATCTCTAGCTGCTTGGACACAGCGACACTGAAAATAATTGTACTGCAAATACCAAGTTACACAGGGAAAAAGGGTAGGTCAGCAAATGCCTTCTGTCCTGGCACATCTCTCAGTCAGAACTCCAGCTGAAAAATTTTGCTGTAATGATGGACTTTGCCACTTGGAGAGAATTTATATAGTTGGGAAGAAGCATTCAAAGCCCTAGTGCATTTCGTCTATTTTATGGACTGCAAAGGCACTCTAAAGGCCAGCACTAGCTTTTTGTTGGACTTTTTCTTTTTGAGTAGCTGCTGGACGTTTTGAAGCGGTTTGGGATCTGCTAGAGTGCAAGGTAATACATAGAGTTTGAGGAAAGTGATATACACATTTTATATCTCCAGGGAGGTGGATGCAGTTCAGTGTGTGCGAGTTACATGTTGAGCAGCTGATCACACAGAAAAGAAGAGGCTGCGCTGCAATTGCCTTTTCATTTGCAGCTTATAAACTGCACAGCCCACAATGAAACAATTCCACTTCCTTCTGTGCTACATACAGGATCACATTCTCTCAGTCTCTAAGAGCCAGGACCCCCAGCGGAGCTCTTCCCTGCGCTGCTCCTACACCAATGAGGCCGGAGCCGCAAACAGCTTGGCTTTTTCCCTGGCACCGTCTGCCAGCGCTCATCAAAATAACCACACGATGGCGCTGTCGACTAACAAAAGAAGGAAACGCACCGAGGCCAGCTCCAAAGGACAGAGCCGAGTTGGAAACGTCCCTGCTCTCAAATTAACTGTGCCAGGAAAAAAAGACTTTGCTGATCTTCCCCCTCCAAGTGTGCAAACACTTTTGCACCACACTCAAAGGGCAACACGAAATCCTCTGCCCTAACAAACATTTTCACTCTCGCAGAGTCCGGTAACAAACTCAAAGACATCCGCTCAACAAATGTGCCAGCGGAGAGAGAAAGTTCTTTGCTGCCTACAATTTCAGCTTCATCCATCAAACAATGAACACACACCCTGCTATTGGCACTTTTCTTTTCAGCTCTACGCTCCTAAGCTTTCAGTCTCAGAGTCAAGATCCAAGCAGCATGGCAACAGGGACTACTCACACACTAAGGCTACAAGGACAAAAAGCTCAACAACTTGGTGTCTAGATTCCCACTGTCAGTTCAACAGCTCTAACCCACAGGGAAACCTCTTGGGAAAAACCTTTGAATTCACTGAGACCACCCAAAGTGCCCATCCAAACTTAATTTCTTTGCCAAAGAGAAGAACAAGAAGCTCATTTCAAGAGAAATGGCATCCCCTCCTCCAAAATCCAAAACATCCAGTGACTGATCCCATACAATGGTGTCAGAACACTCTTACTAGAGGCAGACAGCCTTCCAAAGATGGATACTGACTCAATGACTGTACAAATTGAGGGAGTGCTTCCAAATATGCCGGCACAAGAAGCTGCTGTCGTCCTTGAGCTGCGCGACACAGCTTCTTATCTGCACCTCCAACTCTGGGGCTACGTGCTTTCCTTCCCATGAGAAAGCATTGCCATTCTCCTTCAGGAACTTACCAAGCCAAGCTGTATGCCATGTCCTGTACTATGTCCAACAATGGCTCCTGCACAGAAGGGTCTACGACATAAATATCTTGCTGGACTATACCTCCTCATGGTACCTTTAACGCCTGCCCTATTACATTGTCACTATATCTTTTACTTGCCAAGGAAAGGCACTCAGAGTCACTTGGCCTTGCCTTGCCTTTGATGCTGTGGCTAGTCTACTCTTGTTTTGCTTGCTTGCTTATGTGTGCCTTGCCTGGCAAGACCTAGAAAGACCTTCCTTGCTTTGCTTTGCCTTGCCTACCGCTCTTTGCAATGCAAACCAAGTGTAGGCACAATTGTAGGCAAGTCAAGGGAGAAGCTGACAAGGCTGGAGCCATGAGGGGCAAGCAAATGGAGTGGTAGGTGAGAGAAGGCCCAGAACTTCTAGGCAAGGATGGGCATAGGAAGGCCAGGCAGAAACAGGAAGGCCTAGGCAAGGCTAGGTTTCCCTGGAGGAAAGCAGTAGGCAGGTCAAGTGTGGGCGTAGGCACTGGAGGGAGTGCAGGACTAGGGAGGCAAGGCAGGGCAAGGCAAGGAAACTTTTGGGTCACCAAGGCAAGACAAATGAGAGGTACATTCAAAGACTGCTGGTACACAAAAGGGGCTAGGACAGACTTCTCTGGCTGGCCTTGATCTCACATGGGCCATCTCTAATCTGCACCTAAAACACTTGGATTACCTGCTTTCCTTGGTATACAAAAGAACTGTCATTCTGGTCCTGAAGCGCAAAGGTGAAATGTGAATTTTATGTCCAAAATTCAAGACATGTAAGGATAGGTGCCAGAAGCAAGCTGCCAGGACAGATGGGTGTGCTTGCACGTGACCTCTTTTGGGCTTCCTCTCACATGCTCCTGAAACGCTGGAGGTACGTGAAAGCCTTGAGAGTCCTAGGAGAAGCAGGCAGGGCAAGGCAAGATGAAGAAATGCAGCAAAAAGAGGGGTATTGAATTCCAGGTGGGGGACGAGTGAGCAAGGGAATGCAAGGCAAGGGAGAGGAGAGGTTCAAAGGTAACGCCAAGAAAAGTGGTGGCTTTGCCAGGCAAGACAAAGGAGAGGCAAGCAAGGCAATGAGAGTCCTAGAAGGAGAAGGAAATGAAAGATTGGAGCTGGACAAAGGGGAAGGGAAACTGGACAAAGTGGCAAGGGGGATGGGTGGTGCAAGGCACTGGACTGGTAGGAAGGGCAAGGGAAAGACATGGATGGGTCAGGAAGGAAGAGGAAAACAATGGCCAGGAATGACAAAGAAATGCAAGGTTGGATAGGAAAGGAAAGGCAAGGCAATGTAGGGAAGGGGTAGGCCAGACAATGGGTGTCTTAAGAGGAAAAGTATGCATAGCAAGGCCAAGAGAAAAGCGGTAAAGAAGTTAGCGTGGGGGATAGGTGAGTGTAGCTGAGAAAGAAAGAAAGAAAGAAAGTGCCTCATTCCAGTTTGTATGTATGTATGTGTGTGTGAAGTTTGCAGGATGTAAAGCAGAGACTTGATGGTGGAGTGAAAGGATGCTTTTGAATACACGTGGCAAGGTCCAAGCAAACTATTTGTCTTGGCACATCTGTGTCCCATAAACTTCTTAGTTTAGATTCGGACTGTAAGCGGGACAGAGAACACCCCTAAAATTACAGCTGAGCAAGAAAGCAGGTCGCATCAGCATGTTTTAAAGGAAGCAGTTTTTTTGTGTGAGAAGAAAATGGACATATGAGACTCCAGCAGTATCGACGTTCAGCTTAGAAGCAAAGTGCAATGATTCCGTACAAACTCTGAAAATGAAACGCAGCAATAAAAAGGCAATGGGACATGTCAGCGAAAGCTTTGTGGCCAAGCAGGGTGAGATGTTTGAAGCAGAACCACAGTTTGGTTTCACTAAGGATCCATCATGGTGGATTGCAAACATGTGCCAAGACAACACATATTCTGCAGCTGTTGCAGCTCTCCGCAGGAACACTAGCGCTTTCCCTTAGGCTCTAAAATGCAGAGAAATGGCCTGCGCAGCGCAGAAGCTATTTGTGCTGCTTGTACACCTCTTCCAACCCCTCAGTGGAAACTATTGCGCCTGCCTTTAGACTCTGAGATCCAGAGAACACAATGGTAGAGGCAGTGGAGAATGGAAGGAGAGAGTGAAGTTTGATGAGTGAGTTTGATGTGACTTATGTGGAGCACGCAGAAAATGTAGCCCCGTACTGGTTTTTACACCTGGGGCCTATTTCTGTAAGACATTTCAGGTGGACATTTTTGATCAAGAAGTCAGAGTGAAAAAATTGACAGTGGGTCTCTCTAGGAAAGAACAAGCAGCAAGGCGTCGTGTGCCATTTAAATGCTGCTATAAGAAGGGCGTACTTTAGCAGCATCTCTCTTGACACTTCTATCTGTGTAATCTCTAGCTGCTTGGACACAGCCACACTGAAAATAATTGTACTGCAAATACCAAGTTACACAGGGAAAAAGGGTAGGTCAGCAAATGCCTTCTGTCCTGGCACATCTCTCAGTCAGAACTCCAGCTGAAAAATTTTGCTGTAATGATGGACTTTGCCACCTGGAGAGAATTTATATAGTTGGGAAGAAGCATTCAAAGCCCTAGTGCATTTCGTCTATTTTACGGACTGCAAGGGCACTATAAAGGCCAGCACTAGCTTTTTGTTGGACTTTTTCTTTTTGAGTAGCTGCTGGACGTTTTGAAGCGGTTTGGGATCTGCTAGAGTGCAAGGTAATACATAGAGTTTGAGGAAAGTGATATACACATTTTATATCTCCAGGGAGGTGGATGTAGTTCAGTGTGTGCGAGTTACATGTTGAGCAGCTGATCACACCGAAAAGAAGAGGCTGCGCTGCAATTGCCTTTTCATTTGCAGCTTATAAACTGCACAGCCCACAATGAAACAATTCCACTTCCTTCTGTGCTACATACAGGATCACATTCTCTCAGTCTCTAAGAGCCAGGACCCCCAGCGGAGCTCTTCCCTGCGCTGCTCCTACACCAATGAGGCCGGAGCCGCAAACAGCTTGGCTTTTTCCCTGGCACCGTCTGCCAGCGCTCATCAAAATAACCACACGATGGCGCTGTCGACTAACAAAAGAAGGAAACGCACCGAGGCCAGCTCCAAAGGACAGAGCCGAGTTGGAAACGTCCCTGCTCTCAAATTAACTGTGCCAGGAAAAAAAGACTTTGCTGATCTTCCCCCTCCAAGTGTGCAAACACTTTTGCACCACACTCAAAGGGCAACACGAAATCCTCTGCCCTAACAAACATTTTCACTCTCGCAGAGTCCGGTAACAAACTCAAAGACATCCGCTCAACAAATGTGCCAGCGGAGAGAGAAAGTTCTTTGCTGCCTACAATTTCAGCTTCACCCATCAAACAATGAACACACACCCTGCTATTGGCACTTTTCTTTTCAGCTCTACGCTCCTAAGCTTTCAGTCTCAGAGTCAAGATCCAAGCAGCATGGCAACAGGGACTACTCACACACTAAGGCTACAAGGACAAAAAGCTCAACAACTTGGTGTCTAGATTCCCACTGTCAGTTCAACAGCTCTAACCCACAGGGAAACCTCTTGGGAAAAACCTTTGAATTCACTGAGACCACCCAAAGTGCCCATCCAAACTTAATTTCTTTGCCAAAGAGAAGAACAAGAAGCTCATTTCAAGAGAAATGGCATCCCCTCCTCCAAAATCCAAAACATCAAGTGACTGATCCCATACAATGGTGTCAGAACACTCTTACTAGAGGCAGACAGCCTTCCAAAGATGGATACTGACTCAATGACTGTACAAATTGAGGGAGTGCTTCCAAATATGCCGGCACAAGAAGCTGCTGTCGTCCTTGAGCTGCGCGACACAGCTTCTTATCTGCACCTCCAACTCTGGGGCTACGTGCTTTCCTTCCCATGAGAAAGCATTGCCATTCTCCTTCAGGAACTTACCAAGCCAAGCTGTATGCCATGTCCTGTACTATGTCCAACAATGGCTCCTGCACAGAAGGGTCTACGACATAAATATCTTGCTGGACTATACCTCCTCATGGTACCTTTAACGCCTGCCCTATTACATTGTCACTATATCTTTTACTTGCCAAGGAAAGGCACTCAGAGTCACTTGGCCTTGCCTTGCCTTTGATGCTGTGGCTAGTCTACTCTTGTTTTGCTTGCTTGCTTATGTGTGCCTTGCCTGGCAAGACCTAGAAAGACCTTCCTTGCTTTGCTTTGCCTTGCCTACCGCTCTTTGCAATGCAAACCAAGTGTAGGCGCAATTGTAGGCAAGTCAAGGGAGAAGCTGACAAGGCTGGAGCCATGAGGGGCAAGCAAATGGAGTGGTAGGTGAGAGAAGGCCCAGAACTTCTAGGCAAGGATGGGCATAGGAAGGCCAGGCAGAAACAGGAAGGCCTAGGCAAGGCTAGGTTTCCCTGGAGGAAAGCAGTAGGCAGGTCAAGTGTGGGCGTAGGCACTGGAGGGAGTGCAGGACTAGGGAGGCAAGGCAGGGCAAGGCAAGGAAACTTTTGGGTCACCAAGGCAAGACAAATGAGAGGTACATTCAAAGACTGCTGGTACACAAAAGGGGCTAGGACAGACTTCTCTGGCTGGCCTTGATCTCACATGGGCCATCTCTAATCTGCACCTAAAACACTTGGATTACCTGCTTTCCTTGGTATACAAAAGAACTGTCATTCTGGTCCTGAAGCGCAAAGGTGAAATGTGAATTTTATGTCCAAAATTCAAGACATGTAAGGATAGGTGCCAGAAGCAAGCTGCCAGGACAGATGGGTGTGCTTGCACGTGACCTCTTTTGGGCTTCCTCTCACATGCTCCTGAAACGCTGGAGGTACGTGAAAGCCTTGAGAGTCCTAGGAGAAGCAGGCAGGGCAAGGCAAGATGAAGAAATTCCGCAAAAAGAGGGGTATTGAATTCCAGGTGGGGGACGAGTGAGCAAGGGAATGCAAGGCAAGGGAGAGGAGAGGTTCAAAGGTAACGCCAAGAAAAGTGGTGGCTTTGCCAGGCAAGACAAAGGAGAGGCAAGCAAGGCAATGAGAGTCCTAGAAGGAGAAGGAAATGAAAGATTGGAGCTGGACAAAGGGGAAGGGAAACTGGACAAAGTGGCAAGGGGGATGGGTGGTGCAAGGCACTGGACTGGTAGGAAGGGCAAGGGAAAGACATGGATGGGTCAGGAAGGAAGAGGAAAACAATTGTAGGAGACCCTTTCTGGGGACGGTGTGAGACACGACAAAGACCTCTATAAGCGAGTTAGGGGTTAGAAGTTTATTTCAGGGCGTGGGATAGGGAGAGAGAGGGAGCCTGCTATGAGCCAGCAGATAGAGCTCAAAGCGGGCTCAGAGAGAGCAATACAAAATAGGGTAAGATACGAATACATGAGTTCAAGACTTAAGATTGCTACGAAATAGAGTAACAGAACAGAACAGAAGTGAGAGAGCCGGGAAAAAGAGAGAGCTAAGAAAGACCAAGAGCTAAGAGAACAAAGAGTTAAGAGTTACCAAGAGAGGCCAAGAGAGAGACTAAAAGTTAAGAGTGAAGAGTGAGGAGTTACCAAGAGAGAGACTAAAAGTTAAGAGTGAAGAGTTACCAAGAGAGAGAGCGAACTCTCTTTTACAATTACTTATATAACCTATACATATGAATATTCTATTCCTTTACCAACCAATCTTTCTAAGTATACTAACACAGTAACATTTGTGTGCAACCTATAGAAATTGCTATTTTTGCATATTTTTAGTTATCTCAGGGTCTTTCAGACCTTTCCTTATAAGGCTGGGAAGAGGGGTCTCAGCTTGGTTTTATTGCAGGAAAGAATGTGTTCTGGCATACCAGCCCGGTTTCTTTGAATTATTCAAACCGTGCTATCATTTGTATTTCTTCCTTAGCCTTTCTGGCTACAGAGTCATATTTATAATTTCTTTCTAATTCTACCTTCCCAACATCTGCCCCTTTTTGTTTATGAGGTCAGAAATAGGTCTACTTCTCAATTTCTGCACACATTGGAGTATACAAGGTATAGCTACAAAAACTACAATTATCACTATTAAAATTATTAAGCTTATTTTACAGAGTTCTTAAGCCAAGGTGCAAAGCTTCAACTTTTAAAACAAATTGTCTAGCTTTTTTAACTTTTGAAGGTCAGATTGAATCTTTTTAGAATTATTAGTATGAATTTGGTTGGCTAAATTTTTCAAATTTTGCAG
The DNA here is from genome assembly GCF_030490865.1 of Poecile atricapillus. NCBI lineage: Eukaryota > Metazoa > Chordata > Aves > Passeriformes > Paridae > Poecile > Poecile atricapillus. The sequence goes on along the minus strand of NC_081288.1, from coordinate 75,669,413 downwards.
CTCTTTGTGAATAGAAACAGAATGCTTAGGTATCAAAGCTTGCAGTTTTTGGCTAAGGTAACTCAGGCATTTATCTTCAGTTGATTCACAGTTTAGGTTTTACTACAAAAATTTTAAACTAAAGGGTAAAAATAACATGCATTCATGCAAATAATGTAATTTCATTTTTTTTTTTTGAACTGTCTCTAGCAGATCACTTTCTCTTGGTGACTTTGCGTAGTTCAGGTGCTTGCTTCTTGGTTTCTCTCTGCAGTCTGCAAACTTGCTGGGGGTTCAGGTGTATGACAGTGGTCTCATACTTCTGCTTGAGCTTTAAGAGCTCTCTCAATTTTTCTCTCAAAGTCTTTCCAAGTTTCTTTGCTTGGATTGTCACTGTTTGCTGTTTTGCGGTGTCGGGCGGTGTTGCTGTCACAGTGGATGCAGACGGGAGTTGTGTTGGTGTTAGCAGTGGTGCAGAGACCGGCGGGCGCTGTGTGCCGGGGTCGGGTGGTTTTGGTGGTGGACGCAGCTTCGTGAAGACGCGTGACGGGAGCTGGACAGTGGCTAGGCTAGGCGGTGGGATAGATGATGCTGATGGCTGCAGCTGTAGAGTCGGGGTTCCGTGCCTGTCCTTTCTCTCCCCCTCCGCGGTTTGAGAGGCTGGCACGGAGGGTTGTAGAAAGGCTGTGGTTGAGGGGTGGCACGGGGGACCCGTGGCCGGCGGCAGCAGCATCGGCGATAGAAGCTGTGACTGCGCATGCGTGGATGACGTCAGCACTGCAGGGCAGCATGGGGGAGTGGTGTGGAGGAGCGGGAGGTGTGAATCGGGCTGGGCAGCACCGCTCAGGATGGTGTTGCTGAATGGCGGTGGGGCTGTTGGCTCCACGGGTGCTGCGAAGGCACCGCTTGTCGGGAACGAAGGCGGCACGGGGGGGTTGAGAGGGGGGCCCGTAGCGGGGGGTAGGAGGTCAGCGGACCTGTGGAGTGCCGTCGGAGCGGCGGCTGCAGTAACAAGCTGCGGATTTTTAGGAGGGACGGGTGAAGGGGGGACCGCTGGAACGAGCGGCTTGGCGTCAGGGGTGTTGGGGGCTAGGGCACGGGGGCGGCGGGGGGCAGGGAGCGGAGCCGCGGGAACTACAATGCTGAGGGTGGGCGGGGTGGCGGGGCCCGAAACCTCGGGGGCGGTGAGGGAAGGGGTGGAAGCAGAGTTTGTTGGCACTGGGGAAGAGGGAGCGGGGGCCGCTGAGTGCGGGGGGACAGCAGAGAGGGCCGCGTGGTCGGGGAGTGGGGGTACGCTGGTCTCGGCGGGCAGAAGGGGAACAACTCCGGGTGAGGTGGGGGGAGCTGATGGGGTCGGGTTGGACTGGGCAGCGTAGGTTGGAACTTCGGCAGGGAGCGGAGAAACGGGAGATGGAGGGAAATGGAACAGTGAGATAGGGGTTTTTCGGACTGGTGCCGGTTCTGGGAGTTGTGCAGCTTGAGCAGTGGTGTCAGGAGGTGCTGCGGGAAGAGAGGATACAGGCACAGCGGCCGCCGCGCGTGGCGGCGGGGACGCCGTGGGTACAGCAGGGTTAGAGCCAGCAGCGGCTCGTGTCGGCGCAGGAGCCGAGGCGGGACCCGCTGCTGACGGCGGGGCAGACTCCGTGGTGGCAGGAGGCAGCGGAGGGGTTAGGGAGAGGGGTGCAACGTGGCTTTGTAATGTAGTTAAAATATGAGCGGTAGTCGCAATGACGGCAGCATGGAGCAACGCGGGAGGAGCGGGAGGAGTGGGGGTTGCGACACTGGAGATAAGGCTCGTGGGGGGAGTGGAACACGGAGCAGGGTGCTCGCTGCTTGCGACACTGGAGACGGGAGAGGGATAAGGATGGGGAGGGGGCGCCGCAGGATTCACCGAGGGGGATGGGGTTACAGGAACAGATTGCGAAATCACGAGGGCTGGGGGAGGTGGTGCAGAGACAAGGGGGACCGGGGACGCTGGAGTTAGTAACTTTCGGGGGGCCGGAATGGGCCTGGCCACGTTTCGGGTCTCCGCGGCAAGGGAGAAACGCGTGGCCGGAGTTGGATCCGGCATGACAGCCCTTAATGGCTGTTGCTTATCATGAAAGAGCTCTATAAGGGCACCACATGCCGGGATCAGGTCCGCGGCGGTCTTATCGTGGTGGGAGATGCTATTAAAGAGTTTAATACCAACTGTGTCCCAGAAATTTTTAGTAAATACAGCCGAACGGTCAGCGTTGGGGAAGTTAAGCAGAGTCCATTTTAAAAGATCTTTTAGCTCTTGTTTCGGTAAATTATTGGACTCAGAGCGTAATAAATGTTTTAGTCGCTTATAGAGATCTATGTCACGACTGGAGTAAGATTGTCCCATGGTTAAAACTCGTGCACACTAACCTCAGTACCGGAGAAAACAGCGTATCCAATCCCAGCTTTCCATGGGGGTTGGCCAGACTCCCCTGCTGCGGCTCCAGACGCTGCTTTTCGGGTTCCTTCACCAAGCTCCGCTTCTAGCCGTCGCTTTGCAACACTGTAGCGAGCTCAGAACCCCTTTCCAGCACAGCGCCAAACGGTGCCAGGCACCTCGCTGTGCTCCACTCATGGGCTGAGTCTCCCAGAGCTCCAAAAGACACCGATCCACAGCGTCTCTGGACTCAGGAACTCCCCTTACCACTTTAAAGAGCTTCGGCCCAACTCGCTGCTAAGCAGCGTGGTCCTTGCTCACGGTACTGGAAAGGCAGGCACGACAGATACATTTTAGTTACCGTCCATGAGGGTCTCTTACAGCTGAAGAAAACGATCTGCTCCTACCTGGCTCGCCAATCTGTAGGAGACCCTTTCTGGGGACGGTGTGAGACACGACAAAGACCTCTATAAGCGAGTTAGGGGTTAGAAGTTTATTTCAGGGCGTGGGATAGGGAGAGAGAGGGAGCCTGCTATGAGCCAGCAGATAGAGCTCAAAGCGGGCTCAGAGAGAGCAATACAAAATAGGGTAAGATACGAATACATGAGTTCAAGACTTAAGATTGCTACGAAATAGAGTAACAGAACAGAACAGAAGTGAGAGAGCCGGGAAAAAGAGAGAGCTAAGAAAGACCAAGAGCTAAGAGAACAAAGAGTTAAGAGTTACCAAGAGAGGCCAAGAGAGAGACTAAAAGTTAAGAGTGAAGAGTGAGGAGTTACCAAGAGAGAGACTAAAAGTTAAGAGTGAAGAGTTACCAAGAGAGAGAGCGAACTCTCTTTTACAATTACTTATATAACCTATACATATGAATATTCTATTCCTTTACCAACCAATCTTTCTAAGTATACTAACACAGTATCAAGGTAATGCAAGGCAAGGGAGAGGAGAGGTTCAAAGGTAACGCCAAGAAAAGTGGTGGCTTTGCCAGGCAAGACAAAGGAGAGGCAAGCAAGGCAATGAGAGTCCTAGAAGGAGAAGGAAATGAAAGATTGGAGCTGGACAAAGGGGAAGGGAAACTGGACAAAGTGGCAAGGGGATGGGTGGTGCAAGGCACTGGACTGGTAGGAAGGGCAAGGGAAAGACATGGATGGGTCAGGAAGGAAGAGGAAAACAATGGCCAGGAATGACAAAGAAATGCAAGGTTGGATAGGAAAGGAAAGGCAAGGCAATGTAGGGAAGGGGTAGGCCAGACAATGGGTGTCTTAAGAGGAAAAGTATGCATAGCAAGGCCAAGAGAAAAGCGGTAAAGAAGTTAGCGTGGGGGATAGGTGAGTGTAGCTGAGAAAGAAAGAAAGAAAGAAAGTGCCTCATTCCAGTTTGTATGTATGTATGTGTGTGTGAAGTTTGCAGGATGTAAAGCAGAGACTTGATGGTGGAGTGAAAGGATGCTTTTGAATACACGTGGCAAGGTCCAAGCAAACTATTTGTCTTGGCACATCTGTGTCCCATAAACTTCTTAGTTTAGATTCAGACTGTAAGCGGGACAGAGAACACCCCTAAAATTACAGCTGAGCAAGAAAGCAGGTCGCATCAGCATGTTTTAAAGGAAGCAGTTTTTTTGTGTGAGAAGAAAATGGACATATGAGACTCCGGCAGTATCGACGTTCAGCTTAGAAGCAAAGTGCAATGATTCCGTACAAACTCTGAAAATGAAACGCTGCAATAAAAAGGCAATGGGACATGTCAGCGAAAGCTTTGTGGCCAAGCAGGGTGAGATGTTTGAAGCAGAACCACAGTTTGGTTTCACTAAGGATCCATCATGGTGGATTGCAAACATGTGCCAAGACAACACATATTCTGCAGCTGTTGCAGCTCTCCGCAGGAACACTAGCGCTTTCCCTTAGACTCTAAAATGCAGAGAAATGGCCTGCGCAGCGCAGAAGCTATTTGTGCTGCTTGTACACCTCTTCCAACCCCTCAGTGGAAACTATTGCGCCTGCCTTTAGACTCTGAGATCCAGAGAACACAATGGTAGAGGCAGTGGAGAATGGAAGGAGAGAGTGAAGTTTGATGAGTGAGTTTGATGTGACTTATGTGGAGCACGCAGAAAATGTAGCCCCGTACTGGTTTTTACACCTGGGGCCTATTTCTGTAAGACATTTCAGGTGGACATTTTTGATCAAGAAGTCAGAGTGAAAAAATTGACAGCGGGTCTCTATAGGAAAGAACAAGCAGCAAGGCGTCGTGTGCCATTTAAATGCTGCTATAAGAAGGGCGTACTTTAGCAGCATCTCTCTTGACACTTCTATCTGTGTAATCTCTAGCTGCTTGGACACAGCCACACTGAAAATAATTGTACTGCAAATACCAAGTTACACAGGGAAAAAGGGTAGGTCAGCAAATGCCTTCTGTCCTGGCACATCTCTCAGTCAGAACTCCAGCTGAAAAATTTTGCTGTAATGATGGACTTTGCCACCTGGAGAGAATTTATATAGTTGGGAAGAAGCATTCAAAGCCCTAGTGCATTTCGTCTATTTTACGGACTGCAAGGGCACTATAAAGGCCAGCACTAGCTTTTTGTTGGACTTTTTGAGTAGCTGCTGGACGTTTTGAAGCGGTTTGGGATCTGCTAGAGTGCAAGGTAATACATAGAGTTTGAGGAAAGTGATATACACATTTTATATCTCCAGGGAGGTGGATGCAGTTCAGTGTGTGCGAGTTACATGTTGAGCAGCTGATCACACAGAAAAGAAGAGGCTGCGCTGCAATTGCCTTTTCATTTGCAGCTTATAAACTGCACAGCCCACAATGAAACAATTCCACTTCCTTCTGTGCTACATACAGGATCACATTCTCTCAGTCTCTAAGAGCCAGGACCCCCAGCGGAGCTCTTCCCTGCGCTGCTCCTACACCAATGAGGCCGGAGCCGCAAACAGCTTGGCTTTTTCCCTGGCACCGTCTGCCAGCGCTCATCAAAATAACCACACGATGGCGCTGTCGACTAACAAAAGAAGGAAACGCACCGAGGCCAGCTCCAAAGGACAGAGCCGAGTTGGAAACGTCCCTGCTCTCAAATTAACTGTGCCAGGAAAAAAAGACTTTGCTGATCTTCCCCCTCCAAGTGTGCAAACACTTTTGCACCACACTCAAAGGGCAACACGAAATCCTCTGCCCTAACAAACATTTTCACTCTCGCAGAGTCCGGTAACAAACTCAAAGACATCCGCTCAACAAATGTGCCAGCGGAGAGAGAAAGTTCTTTGCTGCCTACAATTTCAACTTCACCCATCAAACAATGAACACACACCCTGCTATTGGCACTTTTCTTTTCAGCTCTACGCTCCTAAGCTTTCAGTCTCAGAGTCAAGATCCAAGCAGCATGGCAACAGGGACTACTCACACACTAAAGCTACAAGGACAAAAAGCTCAACAACTTGGTGTCTAGATTCCCACTGTCAGTTCAACAGCTCTAACCCACAGGGAAACCTCTTGGGAAAAACCTTTGAATTCACTGAGACCACCCAAAGTGCCCATCCAAACTTAATTTCTTTGCCAAAGAGAAGAACAAGAAGCTCATTTCAAGAGAAAGGGCATCCCCTCCTCCAAAATCCAAAACATCCAGTGACTGATCCCATACAATGGTGTCAGAACACTCTTACTAGAGGCAGACAGCCTTCCAAAGATGGATACTGACTCAATGACTGTACAAATTGAGGGAGTGCTTCCAAATATGCCGGCACAAGAAGCTGCTGTCGTCCTTGAGCTGCGCGACACAGCTTCTTATCTGCACCTCCAACTCTGGGGCTACGTGCTTTCCTTCCCATGTGTCGTGGTTTTGAACTAGTAATTAACAAAAAGGGGAAAAAGAATTATTTATTTCTTGCTGTGAGATATGGATTAAAATAAGAGCAAACCAGGTATAAAACTTAAAAGGAATAAAGAAAAGTTTATTGACAAACTACAAGTATTAGAACACCAGAATAAACTTTTAGAAAAAACCTTTTCATTTCTCACTGCTCACTATTCTTTCGTTCACATGACAACAGAGATAAAAACTTTATAATTTTGATGGTTTAAACAGTTCTAGTTTTCTTATAGTCTTTTCCTCAGTTTCTGTAGAGAAACAGAAGTTCTTTTCTGTTAATTTATGGAGTTTGTCACAAGAAAACTATTTTTGTTATAGTTTTTCGTTTCTCTGATATCAGTTGTTCAGAGTTACTGTTATTAAAGCCCACCCCTCCCATTCCACATCACTCTGAAAATGTGTTATGGGTCATGAGTTTGAAGATAGCATTTTTAAGGATAAGTTAGTCAAAGGCAAAAAAGTATTCTTCATCTGCTTCTGTGAGCTTCACTAAGAAACAGTTTTTCTCATTGCCTCTCAAGGCTTCAAATTTCTCAGCACTTCACTATACCACAATTACTTCACTTTTTACTCAAATTTACACTTTGAACACCTTATTCCTCTCCATACTCTATTATGAATTAAAGGGGTTTTTTTCTAGACTTTATTGTCCATCTCCATAGTTTTAACAGAAAGATATTTCAGCTTAATTAAAGCATCTTCTTAATTCTCTACCTTTCTTGAAGTCTCTTTTCTTTCTTGCCACTAGTAGTTTATAAAGTCTCTTTTCATGTTGATTACTCTCTTTTTCTCTCTCTGGATGAAAATATTAATTCGCAAGTTTCATCTGGATAAGAAAGAGTTAAAATCTTGCCCAGGCTTTTGTAGATAGTTCTGTGATCTCTGCCGGAGCAGCAGCTGGAGCTGTCTTCGATAGAAGATTCTTCATGGCTGCTCTGCAGTGTGGTTACTGTCTCAGCCTGCTGCAGGTCCAGAGCTTTTCTTCTTTACTCGGCAGTTTTCTAGTAAATTCTATCACAGCAAAACCTGCAGCTATGCCAGGAACCGGCCTGGCCCGGCTCAGCCCGGGCAAGCCCCCCGCCGGTCCCCATCTCCCGGCCGAGAGAACGACAGGCCCAGCCCCGGCCCCCAACGAGGCCGCATGGCCTGGGCAGGGAACGGGAGGCTTGGAGCTCCGCCACCCTTCACAGCCAAGAAACAAAGAGCACCACAGACTTCTGGTTGGACACTTTAAGGTGGGGTTCACAAGTTGATTCTACTTTTCAATGGCTAAAACTGCTGTCAATTCTCAGCAATGACCGATAATTGGTCAAGAGAAAAGACTCCCAGGAGACCTCAGCAACTTTAACTTTCTTAAAGGTAAACTAACCCCATGGCACCATGAGAAAGCATTGCCATTCTCCTTCAGGAACTTACAAGCCAAACTGTATGCCATGTCCTGTACTATGTCCAACAATGGCTCCTGCACAGAAGGGTCTACGACATAAATATCTCGCTGGACTATATCTCCTCATGGTACTTCAACGCTTGCCCTATTACATTGTCACTATATCTTTTACTTGCCAAGGAAAGGCACTCAGAGTCACTTGGCCTTGCCTTGCCTTTGATGCTGTGGCTAGTCTACTCTTGTTTTGCTTGCTTGCTTATGTGTGCCTTGCCTGGCAAGACCTAGAAAGACCTTCCTTGCTTTGCTTTGCCTTGCCTACCGCTCTTTGCAATGCAAACCAAGTGTAGGCGCAATTGTAGGCAAGTCAAGGGAGAAGCTGACAAGGCTGGAGCCATGAGGGGCAAGCAAATGGAGTGGTAGGTGAGAGAAGGCCCAGAACTTCTAGGCAAGGATGGGCATAGGAAGGCCAGGCAGAAACAGGAAGGCCTAGACAAGGCTAGGTTTCCTGGAGGAAAGCAGTCAAGTGTGGGCAGGTCAAGTGTGGGCGTAGGCACTGGAGGGAGTGCAAGGCTAGGGAGGCAAGGCAGGGCAAGGCAAGGAAACTTTTGGGTCACCAAGGCAAGACAAATGAGAGGTACATTCAAAGACTGCTGGTACACAAAAGGGGCTAGGACAGACTTCTCTGGCTGGCCTTGATCTCACATGGGCCATCTCTAATCTGCACCTAAAACACTTGGATTACCTGCTTTCCTTGGTATACAAAAGAACTGTCATTCTGGTCCTGAAGCGCAAAGGTGAAATGTGAATTTTATGTCCAAAATTCAAGACATGTAAGGATAGGTGCCAGAAGCAAGCTGCCAGGACAGATGGGTGTGCTTGCACGTGACCTCTTTTGGGCTTCCTCTCACATGCTCCTGAAACGCTGGAGGTACGTGAAAGCCTTGAGAGTCCTAGGAGAAGCAGGCAGGGCAAGGCAAGATGAAGAAATTCCGCAAAAAGAGGGGTATTGAATTCCAGGTGGGGGACGAGTGAGCAAGGTAATGCAAGGCAAGGGAGAGGAGAGGTTCAAAGGTAACGCCAAGAAAAGTGGTGGCTTTGCCAGGCAAGACAAAGGAGAGGCAAGCAAGGCAATGAGAGTCCTAGAAGGAGAAGGAAATGAAAGATTGGAGCTGGACAAAGGGGAAGGGAAACTGGACAAAGTGGCAAGGGGGATGGGTGGTGCAAGGCACTGGACTGGTAGGAAGGGCAAGGGAAAGACATGGATGGGTCAGGAAGGAAGAGGAAAACAATGGCCAGGAATGACAAAGAAATGCAAGGTTGGATAGGAAAGGAAAGGCAAGGCAATGTAGGGAAGGGGTAGGCCAGACAATGGGTGTCTTAAGAGGAAAAGTATGCATAGCAAGGCCAAGAGAAAAGCGGTAAAGAAGTTAGCGTGGGGAATAGGTGAGTGTAGCTGAGAAAGAAAGAAAGAAAGTGCCTCATTCCAGTATGTATGTATGTGTGTGTGAAGTTTGCAGGATGTAAAGCAGAAGAAAGCAGTGACTTGATGGTGGAGTGAAAGGATGCTTTTGAATACACGTGGCAAGGTCCAAGCAAACTATTTGTCTTGGCACATCTGTGTCCCATAAACTTCTTAGTTTAGATTCAGACTGTAAGCGGGACAGAGAACACCCCTAAAATTACAGCTGAGCAAGAAAGCAGGTCGCATCAGCATGTTTTAAAGGAAGCAGTTTTTTTGTGTGAGAAGAAAATGGACATATGAGACTCCAGCAGTATCGACGTTCAGCTTAGAAGCAAAGTGCAATGATTCCGTACAAACTCTGAAAATGAAACGCAGCAATAAAAAGGCAATGGGACATGTCAGCGAAAGCTTTGTGGCCAAGCAGGGTGAGATGTTTGAAGCAGAACCACAGTTTGGTTTCACTAAGGATCCATCATGGTGGATTGCAAACATGTGCCAAGACAACACATATTCTGCAGCTGTTGCAGCTCTCCGCAGGAACACTAGCGCTTTCCCTTAGACTCTAAAATGCAGAGAAATGGCCTGCGCAGCGCAGAAGCTATTTGTGCTGCTTGTACACCTCTTCCAACCCCTCAGTGGAAACTATTGCGCCTGCCTTTAGACTCTGAGATCCAGAGAACACAATGGTAGAGGAAGTGGTGGAGAATGGAAGGAGAGAGTGAAGTTTGATGAGTGAGTTTGATGTGACTTATGTGGAGCACGCAGAAAATGTAGCCCCGTACTGGTTTTTACACCTGGAGCCTATTTCTGTAAGACATTTCAGGTGGACATTTTTGATCAAGAAGCCAGAGTGAAAAAATTGACAGCAGGTCTCTCTGGGAAAGAAAAAGCAGCAAGGCGTCGTGTGCCATTTAAATGCTGCTATAAGAAGGGCGTACTTTAGCAGCATCTCTCTTGACACTTCTATCTGTGTAATCTCTAGCTGCTTGGACACAGCGACACTGAAAATAATTGTACTGCAAATACCAAGTTACACAGGGAAAAAGGGTAGGTCAGCAAATGCCTTCTGTCCTGGCACATCTCTCAGTCAGAACTCCAGCTGAAAAATTTTGCTGTAATGATGGACTTTGCCACTTGGAGAGAATTTATATAGTTGGGAAGAAGAATTCAAAGCCCTAGTGCATTTCGTCTATTTTACGGACTGCAAAGGCACTCTAAAGCCCAGCACTAGCTTTTTGTTGGACTTTTTCTTTTTGAGTAGCTGCTGGACGTTTTGAAGCGGTTTGGGATCTGCTAGAGTGCAAGGTAATACATAGAGTTTGAGGAAAGTGATATACACATTTTATATCTCCAGGGAGGTGGATGCAGTTCAGTGTGTGCGAGTTACATGTTGAGCAGCTGATCACACAGAAAAGAAGAGGCTGCGCTGCAATTGCCTTTTCATTTGCAGCTTATAAACTGCACAGCCCACAATGAAACAATTCCACTTCCTTCTGTGCTACATACAGGATCACATTCTCTCAGTCTCTAAGAGCCAGGACCCCCAGCGGAGCTCTTCCCTGCGCTGCTCCTACACCAATGAGGCCGGAGCCGCAAACAGCTTGGCTTTTTCCCTGGCACCGTCTGCCAGCGCTCATCAAAATAACCACACGATGGCGCTGTCGACTAACAAAAGAAGGAAACGCACCGAGGCCAGCTCCAAAGGACAGAGCCGAGTTGGAAACGTCCCTGCTCTCAAATTAACTGTGCCAGGAAAAAAAGACTTTGCTGATCTTCCCCCTCCAAGTGTGCAAACACTTTTGCACCACACTCAAAGGGCAACACGAAATCCTCTGCCCTAACAAACATTTTCACTCTCGCAGAGTCCGGTAACAAACTCAAAGACATCCGCTCAACAAATGTGCCAGCGGAGAGAGAAAGTTCTTTGCTGCCTACAATTTCAACTTCACCCATCAAACAATGAACACACACCCTGCTATTGGCACTTTTCTTTTCAGCTCTACGCTCCTAAGCTTTCAGTCTCAGAGTCAAGATCCAAGCAGCATGGCAACAGGGACTACTCACACACTAAAGCTACAAGGACAAAAAGCTCAACAACTTGGTGTCTAGATTCCCACTGTCAGTTCAACAGCTCTAACCCACAGGGAAACCTCTTGGGAAAAACCTTTGAATTCACTGAGACCACCCAAAGTGCCCATCCAAACTTAATTTCTTTGCCAAAGAGAAGAACAAGAAGCTCATTTCAAGAGAAAGGGCATCCCCTCCTCCAAAATCCAAAACATCCAGTGACTGATCCCATACAATGGTGTCAGAACACTCTTACTAGAGGCAGACAGCCTTCCAAAGATGGATACTGACTCAATGACTGTACAAATTGAGGGAGTGCTTCCAAATATGCCGGCACAAGAAGCTGCTGTCGTCCTTGAGCTGCGCGACACAGCTTCTTATCTGCACCTCCAACTCTGGGGCTACGTGCTTTCCTTCCCATGTGTCGTGGTTTTGAACTAGTAATTAACAAAAAGGGGAAAAAGAATTATTTATTTCTTGCTGTGAGATATGGATTAAAATAAGAGCAAACCAGGTATAAAACTTAAAAGGAATAAAGAAAAGTTTATTGACAAACTACAAGTATTAGAACACCAGAATAAACTTTTAGAAAAAACCTTTTCATTTCTCACTGCTCACTATTCTTTCGTTCACATGACAACAGAGATAAAAACTTTATAATTTTGATGGTTTAAACAGTTCTAGTTTTCTTATAGTCTTTTCCTCAGTTTCTGTAGAGAAACAGAAGTTCTTTTCTGTTAATTTATGGAGTTTGTCACAAGAAAACTATTTTTGTTATAGTTTTTCGTTTCTCTGATATCAGTTGTTCAGAGTTACTGTTATTAAAGCCCACCCCTCCCATTCCACATCACTCTGAAAATGTGTTATGGGTCATGAGTTTGAAGATAGCATTTTAAGGATAAGTTAGTCAAAGGCAAAAAAGTATTCTTCATCTGCTTCTGTGAGCTTCACTAAGAAACAGTTTTTCTCATTGCCTCTCAAGGCTTCAAATTTCTCAGCACTTCACTATACCACAATTACTTCACTTTTTACTCAAATTTACACTTTGAACACCTTATTCCTCTCCATACTCTATTATGAATTAAAGGGGTTTTTTTCAAGACTTTATTGTCCATCTCCATAGTTTTAACAGAAAGATATTTCAGCTTAATTAAAGCATCTTCTTAATTCTCTACCTTTCTTGAAGTCTCTTTTCTTTCTTGCCACTAGTAGTTTATAAAGTCTCTTTTCATGTTGATTACTCTCTTTTTCTCTCTCTGGATGAAAATATTAATTCGCAAGTTTCATCTGGATAAGAAAGAGTTAAAATCTTGCCCAGGCTTTTGTAGATAGTTCTGTGATCTCTGCCGGAGCAGCAGCTGGAGCTGTCTTCGATAGAAGATTCTTCATGGCTGCTCTGCAGTGTGGTTACTGTCTCAGCCTGCTGCAGGTCCAGAGCTTTTCTTCTTTACTCGGCAGTTTTCTAGTAAATTCTATCACAGCAAAACCTGCAGCTATGCCAGGAACCGGCCTGGCCCGGCTCAGCCCGGGGCAAGCCCCCCGCCGGTCCCCATCTCCCGGCCGAGAGAACGACAGGCCCAGCCCGGCCCCCCAACGAGGCCGCATGGCCTGGGCAGGGAACGGGAGGCTTGGAGCTCCGCCACCCTTCACAGCCAAGAAACAAAGAGCACCACAGACTTCTGGTTGGACACTTTAAGGTGGGGTTCACAAGTTGATTCTACTTTTCAATGGCTAAAACTGCTGTCAATTCTCAGCAATGACCGATAATTGGTCAAGAGAAAAGACTCCCAGGAGACCTCAGCAACTTTAACTTTCTTAAAGGTAAACTAACCCCATGGCACCATGAGAAAGCATTGCCATTCTCCTTCAGGAACTTACCAAGCCAAACTGTATGCCATGTCCTGTACTATGTCCAACAATGGCTCCTGCACAGAAGGGTCTACGACATAAATATCTCGCTGGACTATATCTCCTCATGGTACCTTCAACGCTTGCCCTATTACATTGTCACTATATCTTTTACTTGCCAAGGAAAGGCACTCAGAGTCACTTGGCCTTGCCTTGCCTTTGATGCTGTGGCTAGTCTACTCTTGTTTTGCTTGCTTGCTTATGTGTGCCTTGCCTGGCAAGACCTAGAAAGACCTTCCTTGCTTTGCTTTGCCTTGCCTACCGCTCTTTGCAATGCAAACCAAGTGTAGGCGCAATTGTAGGCAAGTCAAGGGAGAAGCTGACAAGGCTGGAGCCATGAGGGGCAAGCAAATGGAGTGGTAGGTGAGAGAAGGCCCAGAACTTCTAGGCAAGGATGGGCATAGGAAGGCCAGGCAGAAACAGGAAGGCCTAGACAAGGCTAGGTTTCCCTGGAGGAAAGCAGTCAAGTGTGGGCAGGTCAAGTGTGGGCGTAGGCACTGGAGGGAGTGCAAGGCTAGGGAGGCAAGGCAGGGCAAGGCAAGGAAACTTTGGGGTCACCAAGGCAAGACAAATGAGAGGTACATTCAAAGACTGCTGGTACACAAAAGGGGCTAGGACAGACTTCTCTGGCTGGCCTTGATCTCACATGGGCCATCTCTAATCTGCACCTAAAACACTTGGATTACCTGCTTTCCTTGGTATACAAAAGAACTGTCATTCTGGTCCTGAAGCGCAAAGGTGAAATGTGAATTTTATGTCCAAAATTCAAGACATGTAAGGATAGGTGCCAGAAGCAAGCTGCCAGGACAGATGGGTGTGCTTGCACGTGACCTCTTTTGGGCTTCCTCTCACATGCTCCTGAAACGCTGGAGGTACGTGAAAGCCTTGAGAGTCCTAGGAGAAGCAGGCAGGGCAAGGCAAGATGAAGAAATTCCGCAAAAAGAGGGGTATTGAATTCCAGGTGGGGGACGAGTGAGCAAGGTAATGCAAGGCAAGGGAGAGGAGAGGTTCAAAGGTAACGCCAAGAAAAGTGGTGGCTTTGCCAGGCAAGACAAAGGAGAGGCAAGCAAGGCAATGAGAGTCCTAGAAGGAGAAGGAAATGAAAGATTGGAGCTGGACAAAGGGGAAGGGAAACTGGACAAAGTGGCAAGGGGGATGGGTGGTGCAAGGCACTGGACTGGTAGGAAGGGCAAGGGAAAGACATGGATGGGTCAGGAAGGAAGAGGAAAACAATGGCCAGGAATGACAAAGAAATGCAAGGTTGGATAGGAAAGGAAAGGCAAGGCAATGTAGGGAAGGGGTAGGCCAGACAATGGGTGTCTTAAGAGGAAAAGTATGCATAGCAAGGCCAAGAGAAAAGCGGTAAAGAAGTTAGCGTGGGGAATAGGTGAGTGTAGCTGAGAAAGAAAGAAAGAAAGTGCCTCATTCCAGTATGTATGTATGTGTGTGTGAAGTTTGCAGGATGTAAAGCAGAAGAAAGCAGTGACTTGATGGTGGAGTGAAAGGATGCTTTTGAATACACGTGGCAAGGTCCAAGCAAACTATTTGTCTTGGCACATCTGTGTCCCATAAACTTCTTAGTTTAGATTCAGACTGTAAGCGGGACAGAGAACACCCCTAAAATTACAGCTGAGCAAGAAAGCAGGTCGCATCAGCATGTTTTAAAGGAAGCAGTTTTTTTGTGTGAGAAGAAAATGGACATATGAGACTCCAGCAGTATCGACGTTCAGCTTAGAAGCAAAGTGCAATGATTCCGTACAAACTCTGAAAATGAAACGCAGCAATAAAAAGGCAATGGGACATGTCAGCGAAAGCTTTGTGGCCAAGCAGGGTGAGATGTTTGAAGCAGAACCACAGTTTGGTTTCACTAAGGATCCATCATGGTGGATTGCAAACATGTGCCAAGACAACACATATTCTGCAGCTGTTGCAGCTCTCCGCAGGAACACTAGCGCTTTCCCTTAGACTCTAAAATGCAGAGAAATGGCCTGCGCAGCGCAGAAGCTATTTGTGCTGCTTGTACACCTCTTCCAACCCCTCAGTGGAAACTATTGCGCCTGCCTTTAGACTCTGAGATCCAGAGAACACAATGGTAGAGGAAGTGGTGGAGAATGGAAGGAGAGAGTGAAGTTTGATGAGTGAGTTTGATGTGACTTATGTGGAGCACGCAGAAAATGTAGCCCCGTACTGGTTTTTACACCTGGAGCCTATTTCTGTAAGACATTTCAGGTGGACATTTTTGATCAAGAAGCCAGAGTGAAAAAATTGACAGCAGGTCTCTCTGGGAAAGAAAAAGCAGCAAGGCGTCGTGTGCCATTTAAATGCTGCTATAAGAAGGGCGTACTTTAGCAGCATCTCTCTTGACACTTCTATCTGTGTAATCTCTAGCTGCTTGGACACAGCGACACTGAAAATAATTGTACTGCAAATACCAAGTGACACAGGGAAAAAGGGTAGGTCAGCAAATGCCTTCTGTCCTGGCACATCTCTCAGTCAGAACTCCAGCTGAAAAATTTTGCTGTAATGATGGACTTTGCCACTTGGAGAGAATTTATATAGTTGGGAAGAAGAATTCAAAGCCCTAGTGCATTTCGTCTATTTTACGGACTGCAAAGGCACTCTAAAGCCCAGCACTAGCTTTTTGTTGGACTTTTTCTTTTTGAGTAGCTGCTGGACGTTTTGAAGCGGTTTGGGATCTGCTAGAGTGCAAGGTAATACATAGAGTTTGAGGAAAGTGATATACACATTTTATATCTCCAGGGAGGTGGATGCAGTTCAGTGTGTGCGAGTTACATGTTGAGCAGCTGATCACACAGAAAAGAAGAGGCTGCGCTGCAATTGCCTTTTCATTTGCAGCTTATAAACTGCACAGCCCACAATGAAACAATTCCACTTCCTTCTGTGCTACATACAGGATCACATTCTCTCAGTCTCTAAGAGCCAGGACCCCCAGCGGAGCTCTTCCCTGCGCTGCTCCTACACCAATGAGGCCGGAGCCGCAAACAGCTTGGCTTTTTCCCTGGCACCGTCTGCCAGCGCTCATCAAAATAACCACACGATGGCGCTGTCGACTAACAAAAGAAGGAAACGCACCGAGGCCAGCTCCAAAGGACAGAGCCGAGTTGGAAACGTCCCTGCTCTCAAATTAACTGTGCCAGGAAAAAAAGACTTTGCTGATCTTCCCCCTCCAAGTGTGCAAACACTTTTGCACCACACTCAAAGGGCAACACGAAATCCTCTGCCCTAACAAACATTTTCACTCTCGCAGAGTCCGGTAACAAACTCAAAGACATCCGCTCAACAAATGTGCCAGCGGAGAGAGAAAGTTCTTTGCTGCCTACAATTTCAACTTCACCCATCAAACAATGAACACACACCCTGCTATTGGCACTTTTCTTTTCAGCTCTACGCTCCTAAGCTTTCAGTCTCAGAGTCAAGATCCAAGCAGCATGGCAACAGGGACTACTCACACACTAAAGCTACAAGGACAAAAAGCTCAACAACTTGGTGTCTAGATTCCCACTGTCAGTTCAACAGCTCTAACCCACAGGGAAACCTCTTGGGAAAAACCTTTGAATTCACTGAGACCACCCAAAGTGCCCATCCAAACTTAATTTCTTTGCCAAAGAGAAGAACAAGAAGCTCATTTCAAGAGAAAGGGCATCCCCTCCTCCAAAATCCAAAACATCCAGTGACTGATCCCATACAATGGTGTCAGAACACTCTTACTAGAGGCAGACAGCCTTCCAAAGATGGATACTGACTCAATGACTGTACAAATTGAGGGAGTGCTTCCAAATATGCCGGCACAAGAAGCTGCTGTCGTCCTTGAGCTGCGCGACACAGCTTCTTATCTGCACCTCCAACTCTGGGGCTACGTGCTTTCCTTCCCATGTGTCGTGGTTTTGAACTAGTAATTAACAAAAAGGGGAAAAAGAATTATTTATTTCTTGCTGTGAGATATGGATTAAAATAAGAGCAAACCAGGTATAAAACTTAAAAGGAATAAAGAAAAGTTTATTGACAAACTACAAGTATTAGAACACCAGAATAAACTTTTAGAAAAAACCTTTTCATTTCTCACTGCTCACTATTCTTTCGTTCACATGACAACAGAGATAAAAACTTTATAATTTTGATGGTTTAAACAGTTCTAGTTTTCTTATAGTCTTTTCCTCAGTTTCTGTAGAGAAACAGAAGTTCTTTTCTGTTAATTTATGGAGTTTGTCACAAGAAAACTATTTTTGTTATAGTTTTTCGTTTCTCTGATATCAGTTGTTCAGAGTTACTGTTATTAAAGCCCACCCCTCCCATTCCACATCACTCTGAAAATGTGTTATGGGTCATGAGTTTGAAGATAGCATTTTTAAGGATAAGTTAGTCAAAGGCAAAAAAGTATTCTTCATCTGCTTCTGTGAGCTTCACTAAGAAACAGTTTTTCTCATTGCCTCTCAAGGCTTCAAATTTCTCAGCACTTCACTATACCACAATTACTTCACTTTTTACTCAAATTTACACTTTGAACACCTTATTCCTCTCCATACTCTATTATGAATTAAAGGGGTTTTTTTCAAGACTTTATTGTCCATCTCCATAGTTTTAACAGAAAGATATTTCAGCTTAATTAAAGCATCTTCTTAATTCTCTACCTTTCTTGAAGTCTCTTTTCTTTCTTGCCACTAGTAGTTTATAAAGTCTCTTTTCATGTTGATTACTCTCTTTTTCTCTCTCTGGATGAAAATATTAATTCGCAAGTTTCATCTGGATAAGAAAGAGTTAAAATCTTGCCCAGGCTTTTGTAGATAGTTCTGTGATCTCTGCCGGAGCAGCAGCTGGAGCTGTCTTCGATAGAAGATTCTTCATGGCTGCTCTGCAGTGTGGTTACTGTCTCAGCCTGCTGCAGGTCCAGAGCTTTTCTTCTTTACTCGGCAGTTTTCTAGTAAATTCTATCACAGCAAAACCTGCAGCTATGCCAGGAACCGGCCTGGCCCGGCTCAGCCCGGGGCAAGCCCCCCGCCGGTCCCCATCTCCCGGCCGAGAGAACGACAGGCCCAGCCCGGCCCCCCAACGAGGCCGCATGGCCTGGGCAGGGAACGGGAGGCTTGGAGCTCCGCCACCCTTCACAGCCAAGAAACAAAGAGCACCACAGACTTCTGGTTGGACACTTTAAGGTGGGGTTCACAAGTTGATTCTACTTTTCAATGGCTAAAACTGCTGTCAATTCTCAGCAATGACCGATAATTGGTCAAGAGAAAAGACTCCCAGGAGACCTCAGCAACTTTAACTTTCTTAAAGGTAAACTAACCCCATGGCACCATGAGAAAGCATTGCCATTCTCCTTCAGGAACTTACCAAGCCAAACTGTATGCCATGTCCTGTACTATGTCCAACAATGGCTCCTGCACAGAAGGGTCTACGACATAAATATCTCGCTGGACTATATCTCCTCATGGTACCTTCAACGCTTGCCCTATTACATTGTCACTATATCTTTTACTTGCCAAGGAAAGGCACTCAGAGTCACTTGGCCTTGCCTTGCCTTTGATGCTGTGGCTAGTCTACTCTTGTTTTGCTTGCTTGCTTATGTGTGCCTTGCCTGGCAAGACCTAGAAAGACCTTCCTTGCTTTGCTTTGCCTTGCCTACCGCTCTTTGCAATGCAAACCAAGTGTAGGCGCAATTGTAGGCAAGTCAAGGGAGAAGCTGACAAGGCTGGAGCCATGAGGGGCAAGCAAATGGAGTGGTAGGTGAGAGAAGGCCCAGAACTTCTAGGCAAGGATGGGCATAGGAAGGCCAGGCAGAAACAGGAAGGCCTAGACAAGGCTAGGTTTCCCTGGAGGAAAGCAGTCAAGTGTGGGCAGGTCAAGTGTGGGCGTAGGCACTGGAGGGAGTGCAAGGCTAGGGAGGCAAGGCAGGGCAAGGCAAGGAAACTTTGGGGTCACCAAGGCAAGACAAATGAGAGGTACATTCAAAGACTGCTGGTACACAAAAGGGGCTAGGACAGACTTCTCTGGCTGGCCTTGATCTCACATGGGCCATCTCTAATCTGCACCTAAAACACTTGGATTACCTGCTTTCCTTGGTATACAAAAGAACTGTCATTCTGGTCCTGAAGCGCAAAGGTGAAATGTGAATTTTATGTCCAAAATTCAAGACATGTAAGGATAGGTGCCAGAAGCAAGCTGCCAGGACAGATGGGTGTGCTTGCACGTGACCTCTTTTGGGCTTCCTCTCACATGCTCCTGAAACGCTGGAGGTACGTGAAAGCCTTGAGAGTCCTAGGAGAAGCAGGCAGGGCAAGGCAAGATGAAGAAATTCCGCAAAAAGAGGGGTATTGAATTCCAGGTGGGGGACGAGTGAGCAAGGTAATGCAAGGCAAGGGAGAGGAGAGGTTCAAAGGTAACGCCAAGAAAAGTGGTGGCTTTGCCAGGCAAGACAAAGGAGAGGCAAGCAAGGCAATGAGAGTCCTAGAAGGAGAAGGAAATGAAAGATTGGAGCTGGACAAAGGGGAAGGGAAACTGGACAAAGTGGCAAGGGGGATGGGTGGTGCAAGGCACTGGACTGGTAGGAAGGGCAAGGGAAAGACATGGATGGGTCAGGAAGGAAGAGGAAAACAATGGCCAGGAATGACAAAGAAATGCAAGGTTGGATAGGAAAGGAAAGGCAAGGCAATGTAGGGAAGGGGTAGGCCAGACAATGGGTGTCTTAAGAGGAAAAGTATGCATAGCAAGGCCAAGAGAAAAGCGGTAAAGAAGTTAGCGTGGGGAATAGGTGAGTGTAGCTGAGAAAGAAAGAAAGAAAGTGCCTCATTCCAGTATGTATGTATGTGTGTGTGAAGTTTGCAGGATGTAAAGCAGAAGAAAGCAGTGACTTGATGGTGGAGTGAAAGGATGCTTTTGAATACACGTGGCAAGGTCCAAGCAAACTATTTGTCTTGGCACATCTGTGTCCCATAAACTTCTTAGTTTAGATTCAGACTGTAAGCGGGACAGAGAACACCCCTAAAATTACAGCTGAGCAAGAAAGCAGGTCGCATCAGCATGTTTTAAAGGAAGCAGTTTTTTTGTGTGAGAAGAAAATGGACATATGAGACTCCAGCAGTATCGACGTTCAGCTTAGAAGCAAAGTGCAATGATTCCGTACAAACTCTGAAAATGAAACGCAGCAATAAAAAGGCAATGGGACATGTCAGCGAAAGCTTTGTGGCCAAGCAGGGTGAGATGTTTGAAGCAGAACCACAGTTTGGTTTCACTAAGGATCCATCATGGTGGATTGCAAACATGTGCCAAGACAACACATATTCTGCAGCTGTTGCAGCTCTCCGCAGGAACACTAGCGCTTTCCCTTAGACTCTAAAATGCAGAGAAATGGCCTGCGCAGCGCAGAAGCTATTTGTGCTGCTTGTACACCTCTTCCAACCCCTCAGTGGAAACTATTGCGCCTGCCTTTAGACTCTGAGATCCAGAGAACACAATGGTAGAGGAAGTGGTGGAGAATGGAAGGAGAGAGTGAAGTTTGATGAGTGAGTTTGATGTGACTTATGTGGAGCACGCAGAAAATGTAGCCCCGTACTGGTTTTTACACCTGGAGCCTATTTCTGTAAGACATTTCAGGTGGACATTTTTGATCAAGAAGCCAGAGTGAAAAAATTGACAGCAGGTCTCTCTGGGAAAGAAAAAGCAGCAAGGCGTCGTGTGCCATTTAAATGCTGCTATAAGAAGGGCGTACTTTAGCAGCATCTCTCTTGACACTTCTATCTGTGTAATCTCTAGCTGCTTGGACACAGCGACACTGAAAATAATTGTACTGCAAATACCAAGTTACACAGGGAAAAAGGGTAGGTCAGCAAATGCCTTCTGTCCTGGCACATCTCTCAGTCAGAACTCCAGCTGAAAAATTTTGCTGTAATGATGGACTTTGCCACTTGGAGAGAATTTATATAGTTGGGAAGAAGAATTCAAAGCCCTAGTGCATTTCGTCTATTTTACGGACTGCAAAGGCACTCTAAAGCCCAGCACTAGCTTTTTGTTGGACTTTTTCTTTTTGAGTAGCTGCTGGACGTTTTGAAGCGGTTTGGGATCTGCTAGAGTGCAAGGTAATACATAGAGTTTGAGGAAAGTGATATACACATTTTATATCTCCAGGGAGGTGGATGCAGTTCAGTGTGTGCGATTTACATGTTGAGCAGCTGATCACACAGAAAAGAAGAGGCTGCGCTGCAATTGCCTTTTCATTTGCAGCTTATAAACTGCACAGCCCACAATGAAACAATTCCACTTCCTTCTGTGCTACATACAGGATCACATTCTCTCAGTCTCTAAGAGCCAGGACCCCCAGCGGAGCTCTTCCCTGCGCTGCTCCTACACCAATGAGGCCGGAGCCGCAAACAGCTTGGCTTTTTCCCTGGCACCGTCTGCCAGCGCTCATCAAAATAACCACACGATGGCGCTGTCGACTAACAAAAGAAGGAAACGCACCGAGGCCAGCTCCAAAGGACAGAGCCGAGTTGGAAACGTCCCTGCTCTCAAATTAACTGTGCCAGGAAAAAAAGACTTTGCTGATCTTCCCCCTCCAAGTGTGCAAACACTTTTGCACCACACTCAAAGGGCAACACGAAATCCTCTGCCCTAACAAACATTTTCACTCTCGCAGAGTCCGGTAACAAACTCAAAGACATCCGCTCAACAAATGTGCCAGCGGAGAGAGAAAGTTCTTTGCTGCCTACAATTTCAACTTCACCCATCAAACAATGAACACACACCCTGCTATTGGCACTTTTCTTTTCAGCTCTACGCTCCTAAGCTTTCAGTCTCAGAGTCAAGATCCAAGCAGCATGGCAACAGGGACTACTCACACACTAAAGCTACAAGGACAAAAAGCTCAACAACTTGGTGTCTAGATTCCCACTGTCAGTTCAACAGCTCTAACCCACAGGGAAACCTCTTGGGAAAAACCTTTGAATTCACTGAGACCACCCAAAGTGCCCATCCAAACTTAATTTCTTTGCCAAAGAGAAGAACAAGAAGCTCATTTCAAGAGAAAGGGCATCCCCTCCTCCAAAATCCAAAACATCCAGTGACTGATCCCATACAATGGTGTCAGAACACTCTTACTAGAGGCAGACAGCCTTCCAAAGATGGATACTGACTCAATGACTGTACAAATTGAGGGAGTGCTTCCAAATATGCCGGCACAAGAAGCTGCTGTCGTCCTTGAGCTGCGCGACACAGCTTCTTATCTGCACCTCCAACTCTGGGGCTACGTGCTTTCCTTCCCATGTGTCGTGGTTTTGAACTAGTAATTAACAAAAAGGGGAAAAAGAATTATTTATTTCTTGCTGTGAGATATGGATTAAAATAAGAGCAAACCAGGTATAAAACTTAAAAGGAATAAAGAAAAGTTTATTGACAAACTACAAGTATTAGAACACCAGAATAAACTTTTAGAAAAAACCTTTTCATTTCTCACTGCTCACTATTCTTTCGTTCACATGACAACAGAGATAAAAACTTTATAATTTTGATGGTTTAAACAGTTCTAGTTTTCTTATAGTCTTTTCCTCAGTTTCTGTAGAGAAACAGAAGTTCTTTTCTGTTAATTTATGGAGTTTGTCACAAGAAAACTATTTTTGTTATAGTTTTTCGTTTCTCTGATATCAGTTGTTCAGAGTTACTGTTATTAAAGCCCACCCCTCCCATTCCACATCACTCTGAAAATGTGTTATGGGTCATGAGTTTGAAGATAGCATTTTTAAGGATAAGTTAGTCAAAGGCAAAAAAGTATTCTTCATCTGCTTCTGTGAGCTTCACTAAGAAACAGTTTTTCTCATTGCCTCTCAAGGCTTCAAATTTCTCAGCACTTCACTATACCACAATTACTTCACTTTTTACTCAAATTTACACTTTGAACACCTTATTCCTCTCCATACTCTATTATGAATTAAAGGGGTTTTTTTCAAGACTTTATTGTCCATCTCCATAGTTTTAACAGAAAGATATTTCAGCTTAATTAAAGCATCTTCTTAATTCTCTACCTTTCTTGAAGTCTCTTTTCTTTCTTGCCACTAGTAGTTTATAAAGTCTCTTTTCATGTTGATTACTCTCTTTTTCTCTCTCTGGATGAAAATATTAATTCGCAAGTTTCATCTGGATAAGAAAGAGTTAAAATCTTGCCCAGGCTTTTGTAGATAGTTCTGTGATCTCTGCCGGAGCAGCAGCTGGAGCTGTCTTCGATAGAAGATTCTTCATGGCTGCTCTGCAGTGTGGTTACTGTCTCAGCCTGCTGCAGGTCCAGAGCTTTTCTTCTTTACTCGGCAGTTTTCTAGTAAATTCTATCACAGCAAAACCTGCAGCTATGCCAGGAACCGGCCTGGCCCGGCTCAGCCCGGGGCAAGCCCCCCGCCGGTCCCCATCTCCCGGCCGAGAGAACGACAGGCCCAGCCCGGCCCCCCAACGAGGCCGCATGGCCTGGGCAGGGAACGGGAGGCTTGGAGCTCCGCCACCCTTCACAGCCAAGAAACAAAGAGCACCACAGACTTCTGGTTGGACACTTTAAGGTGGGGTTCACAAGTTGATTCTACTTTTCAATGGCTAAAACTGCTGTCAATTCTCAGCAATGACCGATAATTGGTCAAGAGAAAAGACTCCCAGGAGACCTCAGCAACTTTAACTTTCTTAAAGGTAAACTAACCCCATGGCACCATGAGAAAGCATTGCCATTCTCCTTCAGGAACTTACCAAGCCAAACTGTATGCCATGTCCTGTACTATGTCCAACAATGGCTCCTGCACAGAAGGGTCTACGACATAAATATCTCGCTGGACTATATCTCCTCATGGTACCTTCAACGCTTGCCCTATTACATTGTCACTATATCTTTTACTTGCCAAGGAAAGGCACTCAGAGTCACTTGGCCTTGCCTTGCCTTTGATGCTGTGGCTAGTCTACTCTTGTTTTGCTTGCTTGCTTATGTGTGCCTTGCCTGGCAAGACCTAGAAAGACCTTCCTTGCTTTGCTTTGCCTTGCCTACCGCTCTTTGCAATGCAAACCAAGTGTAGGCGCAATTGTAGGCAAGTCAAGGGAGAAGCTGACAAGGCTGGAGCCATGAGGGGCAAGCAAATGGAGTGGTAGGTGAGAGAAGGCCCAGAACTTCTAGGCAAGGATGGGCATAGGAAGGCCAGGCAGAAACAGGAAGGCCTAGACAAGGCTAGGTTTCCCTGGAGGAAAGCAGTCAAGTGTGGGCAGGTCAAGTGTGGGCGTAGGCACTGGAGGGAGTGCAAGGCTAGGGAGGCAAGGCAGGGCAAGGCAAGGAAACTTTGGGGTCACCAAGGCAAGACAAATGAGAGGTACATTCAAAGACTGCTGGTACACAAAAGGGGCTAGGACAGACTTCTCTGGCTGGCCTTGATCTCACATGGGCCATCTCTAATCTGCACCTAAAACACTTGGATTACCTGCTTTCCTTGGTATACAAAAGAACTGTCATTCTGGTCCTGAAGCGCAAAGGTGAAATGTGAATTTTATGTCCAAAATTCAAGACATGTAAGGATAGGTGCCAGAAGCAAGCTGCCAGGACAGATGGGTGTGCTTGCACGTGACCTCTTTTGGGCTTCCTCTCACATGCTCCTGAAACGCTGGAGGTACGTGAAAGCCTTGAGAGTCCTAGGAGAAGCAGGCAGGGCAAGGCAAGATGAAGAAATTCCGCAAAAAGAGGGGTATTGAATTCCAGGTGGGGGACGAGTGAGCAAGGTAATGCAAGGCAAGGGAGAGGAGAGGTTCAAAGGTAACGCCAAGAAAAGTGGTGGCTTTGCCAGGCAAGACAAAGGAGAGGCAAGCAAGGCAATGAGAGTCCTAGAAGGAGAAGGAAATGAAAGATTGGAGCTGGACAAAGGGGAAGGGAAACTGGACAAAGTGGCAAGGGGGATGGGTGGTGCAAGGCACTGGACTGGTAGGAAGGGCAAGGGAAAGACATGGATGGGTCAGGAAGGAAGAGGAAAACAATGGCCAGGAATGACAAAGAAATGCAAGGTTGGATAGGAAAGGAAAGGCAAGGCAATGTAGGGAAGGGGTAGGCCAGACAATGGGTGTCTTAAGAGGAAAAGTATGCATAGCAAGGCCAAGAGAAAAGCGGTAAAGAAGTTAGCGTGGGGAATAGGTGAGTGTAGCTGAGAAAGAAAGAAAGAAAGTGCCTCATTCCAGTATGTATGTATGTGTGTGTGAAGTTTGCAGGATGTAAAGCAGAAGAAAGCAGTGACTTGATGGTGGAGTGAAAGGATGCTTTTGAATACACGTGGCAAGGTCCAAGCAAACTATTTGTCTTGGCACATCTGTGTCCCATAAACTTCTTAGTTTAGATTCAGACTGTAAGCGGGACAGAGAACACCCCTAAAATTACAGCTGAGCAAGAAAGCAGGTCGCATCAGCATGTTTTAAAGGAAGCAGTTTTTTTGTGTGAGAAGAAAATGGACATATGAGACTCCAGCAGTATCGACGTTCAGCTTAGAAGCAAAGTGCAATGATTCCGTACAAACTCTGAAAATGAAACGCAGCAATAAAAAGGCAATGGGACATGTCAGCGAAAGCTTTGTGGCCAAGCAGGGTGAGATGTTTGAAGCAGAACCACAGTTTGGTTTCACTAAGGATCCATCATGGTGGATTGCAAACATGTGCCAAGACAACACATATTCTGCAGCTGTTGCAGCTCTCCGCAGGAACACTAGCGCTTTCCCTTAGACTCTAAAATGCAGAGAAATGGCCTGCGCAGCGCAGAAGCTATTTGTGCTGCTTGTACACCTCTTCCAACCCCTCAGTGGAAACTATTGCGCCTGCCTTTAGACTCTGAGATCCAGAGAACACAATGGTAGAGGAAGTGGTGGAGAATGGAAGGAGAGAGTGAAGTTTGATGAGTGAGTTTGATGTGACTTATGTGGAGCACGCAGAAAATGTAGCCCCGTACTGGTTTTTACACCTGGAGCCTATTTCTGTAAGACATTTCAGGTGGACATTTTTGATCAAGAAGCCAGAGTGAAAAAATTGACAGCAGGTCTCTCTGGGAAAGAAAAAGCAGCAAGGCGTCGTGTGCCATTTAAATGCTGCTATAAGAAGGGCGTACTTTAGCAGCATCTCTCTTGACACTTCTGTCTGTGTAATCTCTAGCTGCTTGGACACAGCGACACTGAAAATAATTGTACTGCAAATACCAAGTTACACAGGGAAAAAGGGTAGGTCAGCAAATGCCTTCTGTCCTGGCACATCTCTCAGTCAGAACTCCAGCTGAAAAATTTTGCTGTAATGATGGACTTTGCCACTTGGAGAGAATTTATATAGTTGGGAAGAAGAATTCAAAGCCCTAGTGCATTTCGTCTATTTTACGGACTGCAAAGGCACTCTAAAGCCCAGCACTAGCTTTTTGTTGGACTTTTTCTTTTTGAGTAGCTGCTGGACGTTTTGAAGCGGTTTGGGATCTGCTAGAGTGCAAGGTAATACATAGAGTTTGAGGAAAGTGATATACACATTTTATATCTCCAGGGAGGTGGATGCAGTTCAGTGTGTGCGAGTTACATGTTGAGCAGCTGATCACACAGAAAAGAAGAGGCTGCGCTGCAATTGCCTTTTCATTTGCAGCTTATAAACTGCACAGCCCACAATGAAACAATTCCACTTCCTTCTGTGCTACATACAGGATCACATTCTCTCAGTCTCTAAGAGCCAGGACCCCCAGCGGAGCTCTTCCCTGCGCTGCTCCTACACCAATGAGGCCGGAGCCGCAAACAGCTTGGCTTTTTCCCTGGCACCGTCTGCCAGCGCTCATCAAAATAACCACACGATGGCGCTGTCGACTAACAAAAGAAGGAAACGCACCGAGGCCAGCTCCAAAGGACAGAGCCGAGTTGGAAACGTCCCTGCTCTCAAATTAACTGTGCCAGGAAAAAAAGACTTTGCTGATCTTCCCCCTCCAAGTGTGCAAACACTTTTGCACCACACTCAAAGGGCAACACGAAATCCTCTGCCCTAACAAACATTTTCACTCTCGCAGAGTCCGGTAACAAACTCAAAGACATCCGCTCAACAAATGTGCCAGCGGAGAGAGAAAGTTCTTTGCTGCCTACAATTTCAACTTCACCCATCAAACAATGAACACACACCCTGCTATTGGCACTTTTCTTTTCAGCTCTACGCTCCTAAGCTTTCAGTCTCAGAGTCAAGATCCAAGCAGCATGGCAACAGGGACTACTCACACACTAAAGCTACAAGGACAAAAAGCTCAACAACTTGGTGTCTAGATTCCCACTGTCAGTTCAACAGCTCTAACCCACAGGGAAACCTCTTGGGAAAAACCTTTGAATTCACTGAGACCACCCAAAGTGCCCATCCAAACTTAATTTCTTTGCCAAAGAGAAGAACAAGAAGCTCATTTCAAGAGAAAGGGCATCCCCTCCTCCAAAATCCAAAACATCCAGTGACTGATCCCATACAATGGTGTCAGAACACTCTTACTAGAGGCAGACAGCCTTCCAAAGATGGATACTGACTCAATGACTGTACAAATTGAGGGAGTGCTTCCAAATATGCCGGCACAAGAAGCTGCTGTCGTCCTTGAGCTGCGCGACACAGCTTCTTATCTGCACCTCCAACTCTGGGGCTACGTGCTTTCCTTCCCATGTGTCGTGGTTTTGAACTAGTAATTAACAAAAAGGGGAAAAAGAATTATTTATTTCTTGCTGTGAGATATGGATTAAAATAAGAGCAAACCAGGTATAAAACTTAAAAGGAATAAAGAAAAGTTTATTGACAAACTACAAGTATTAGAACACCAGAATAAACTTTTAGAAAAAACCTTTTCATTTCTCACTGCTCACTATTCTTTCGTTCACATGACAACAGAGATAAAAACTTTATAATTTTGATGGTTTAAACAGTTCTAGTTTTCTTATAGTCTTTTCCTCAGTTTCTGTAGAGAAACAGAAGTTCTTTTCTGTTAATTTATGGAGTTTGTCACAAGAAAACTATTTTTGTTATAGTTTTTCGTTTCTCTGATATCAGTTGTTCAGAGTTACTGTTATTAAAGCCCACCCCTCCCATTCCACATCACTCTGAAAATGTGTTATGGGTCATGAGTTTGAAGATAGCATTTTTAAGGATAAGTTAGTCAAAGGCAAAAAAGTATTCTTCATCTGCTTCTGTGAGCTTCACTAAGAAACAGTTTTTCTCATTGCCTCTCAAGGCTTCAAATTTCTCAGCACTTCACTATACCACAATTACTTCACTTTTTACTCAAATTTACACTTTGAACACCTTATTCCTCTCCATACTCTATTATGAATTAAAGGGGTTTTTTTCAAGACTTTATTGTCCATCTCCATAGTTTTAACAGAAAGATATTTCAGCTTAATTAAAGCATCTTCTTAATTCTCTACCTTTCTTGAAGTCTCTTTTCTTTCTTGCCACTAGTAGTTTATAAAGTCTCTTTTCATGTTGATTACTCTCTTTTTCTCTCTCTGGATGAAAATATTAATTCGCAAGTTTCATCTGGATAAGAAAGAGTTAAAATCTTGCCCAGGCTTTTGTAGATAGTTCTGTGATCTCTGCCGGAGCAGCAGCTGGAGCTGTCTTCGATAGAAGATTCTTCATGGCTGCTCTGCAGTGTGGTTACTGTCTCAGCCTGCTGCAGGTCCAGAGCTTTTCTTCTTTACTCGGCAGTTTTCTAGTAAATTCTATCACAGCAAAACCTGCAGCTATGCCAGGAACCGGCCTGGCCCGGCTCAGCCCGGGGCAAGCCCCCCGCCGGTCCCCATCTCCCGGCCGAGAGAACGACAGGCCCAGCCCGGCCCCCCAACGAGGCCGCATGGCCTGGGCAGGGAACGGGAGGCTTGGAGCTCCGCCACCCTTCACAGCCAAGAAACAAAGAGCACCACAGACTTCTGGTTGGACACTTTAAGGTGGGGTTCACAAGTTGATTCTACTTTTCAATGGCTAAAACTGCTGTCAATTCTCAGCAATGACCGATAATTGGTCAAGAGAAAAGACTCCCAGGAGACCTCAGCAACTTTAACTTTCTTAAAGGTAAACTAACCCCATGGCACCATGAGAAAGCATTGCCATTCTCCTTCAGGAACTTACCAAGCCAAACTGTATGCCATGTCCTGTACTATGTCCAACAATGGCTCCTGCACAGAAGGGTCTACGACATAAATATCTCTCTGGACTATACCTCCTCATGGTACCTTCAACGCTTGCCCTATTACATTGTCACTATATCTTTTACTTGCCAAGGAAAGGCACTCAGAGTCACTTGGCCTTGCCTTGCCTTTGATGCTGTGGCTAGTCTACTCTTGTTTTGCTTGCTTGCTTATGTGTGCCTTGCCTGGCAAGACCTAGAAAGACCTTCCTTGCTTTGCTTTGCCTTGCCTACCGCTCTTTGCAATGCAAACCAAGTGTAGGCGCAATTGTAGGCAAGTCAAGGGAGAAGCTGACAAGGCTGGAGCCATGAGGGGCAAGCAAATGGAGTGGTAGGTGAGAGAAGGCCCAGAACTTCTAGGCAAGGATGGGCATAGGAAGGCCAGGCAGAAACAGGAAGGCCTAGGCAAGGCTAGGTTTCCCTGGAGGAAAGCAGTAGGCAGGTCACGTGTGGGCGTAGGCACTGGAGGGAGTGCAAGGCTAGGGAGGCAAGGCAGGGCAAGGCAAGGAAACTTTGGGGTCACCAAGGCAAGACAAATGAGAGGTACATTCAAAGACTGCTGGTACACAAAAGGGGCTAGGACAGACTTCTCTGGCTGGCCTTGATCTCACATGGGCCATCTCTAATCTGCACCTAAAACCCTTGGATAACCTGCTTTCCTTGGTATACAAAAGAACTGTCATTCTGGTCCTGAAGCGCAAAGGTGAAATGTGAATTTTATGTCCAAAATTCAAGACATGTAAGGATAGGTGCCAGAAGCGAGCTGCCAGGACAGATGGGTGTGCTTGCACGTGACCTCTTTTGGGCTTCCTCTCACATGCTCCTGAAACGCTGGAGGTACGTGAAAGCCTTGAGAGTCCTAGGAGAAGCAGGCAGGGCAAGGCAAGATGAAGAAATGCAGTAAAAAGAGGGGTATTGAATTCCAGGTGGGGGACGAGTGAGCAAGGTAATGCAAGGCAAGGGAGAGGAGAGGTTCAAAGGTAACGCCAAGAAAAGCGGTGGCTTTGCCAGGCAAGACAAAGGAGAGGCAAGCAAGGCAATGAGAGTCCTAGAAGGAGAAGGAAATGAAAGATTGGAGCTGGACAAAGGGGAAGGGAAACCGGACAAAGTGGCAAGGGGGATGGGTGGTGCAAGGCACTGGACTGGTAGGAAGGGCAAGGGAAAGACATGGATGGGTCAGGAAGGAAGAGGAAAACAATGGCCAGGAATGACAAAGAAATGCAAGGTTGGATAGGAAAGGAAAGGCAAGGCAATGTAGGGAAGGGGTAGGCCAGACAATGGGTGTCTTAAGAGGAAAAGTATGCATAGCAAGGCCAAGAGAAAAGCGGTAAAGAAGTTAGCGTGGGGGATAGGTGAGTGTAGCTGAGAAAGAAAGAAAGAAAGAAAATGCCTCATTCCAGTATGTATGTATGTATGTGTGTGTGAAGTTTGCAGGATGTAAAGCAGAGACTTGATGGTGGAGTGAATGGATGCTTTTGAATACACGTGGCAAGGTCCAAGCAAACTATTTGTCTTGGCACATCTGTGTCCCATAAACTTCTTAGTTTAGATTCAGACTGTAAGCGGGACAGAGAACACCCCTAAAATTACAGCTGAGCAAGAAAGCAGGTCGCATCAGCATGTTTTAGAGGAAGCAGTTTTTTTGTGTGAGATGAAGATGGACATATGAGACTCCAGCAGTATCGACGTTCAGCTTAGAAGCAAAGTGCAATGATTCCGTACAAACTCTGAAAATGAAACGCAGCAATAAAAAGGCAATGGGACATGTCAGCGAAAGCTTTGTGGCCAAGCAGGGTGAGATGTTTGAAGCAGAACCACAGTTTGGTTTCACTAAGGATCCATCATGGTGGATTGCAAACATGTGCCAAGACAACACATATTCTGCAGCTGTTGCAGCTCTCCGCAGGAACACTAGCGCTTTCCCTTAGGCTCTAAAATGCAGAGAAATGGCCTGCGCAGCGCAGAAGCTATTTGTGCTGCTTGTACACCTCTTCCAACCCCTCAGTGGAAACTATTGCGCCTGCCTTTAGACTCTGAGATCCAGAGAACACAATGGTAGAGGCAGTGGGGAATGGAAGGAGAGAGTGAAGTTTGATGAGTGAGTTTGATGTGACTTATGTGGAGCACGCAGAAAATGTAGCCCCGTACTGGTTTTTACACCTGGAGCCTATTTCTGTAAGACACTTCAGGTGGACATTTTTGATCAAGAATCCAGAGTGAAAAAATTGACAGCAGGTCTCTCTGGGAAAGAAAAAGCAGCAAGGCGTCGTGTGCCATTTAAATGCTGCTATAAGAAGGGCGTACTTTAGCAGCATCTCTCTTGACACTTCTATCTGTGTAATCTCTAGCTGCTTGGACACAGCGACACTGAAAATAATTGTACTGCAAATACCAAGTTACACAGGGAAAAAGGGTAGGTCAGCAAATGCCTTCTGTCCTGGCACATCTCTCAGTCAGAACTCCAGCTGAAAAATTTTGCTGTAATGATGGACTTTGCCACTTGGAGAGAATTTATATAGTTGGGAAGAAGAATTCAAAGCCCTAGTGCATTTCGTCTATTTTACGGACTGCAAAGGCAATCTAAAGACCAGCACTAGCTTTTTGTTGGACTTTTTCTTTTTGAGTAGCTGCTGGACGTTTTGAAGCGGTTTGGGATCTGCTAGAGTGCAAGGTAATACATAGAGTTTGAGGAAAGTGATATACACATTTTATATCTCCAGGGAGGTGGATGCAGTTCAGTGTGTGCGAGTTACATGTTGAGCAGCTGATCACACAGAAAAGAAGAGGCTGCGCTGCAATTGCCTTTTCATTTGCAGCTTATAAACTGCACAGCCCACAATGAAACAATTCCACTTCCTTCTGTGCTACATACAGGATCACATTCTCTCAGTCTCTAAGAGCCAGGACCCCCAGCGGAGCTCTTCCCTGCGCTGCTCCTACACCAATGAGGCCGGAGCCGCAAACAGCTTGGCTTTTTCCCTGGCACCGTCTGCCAGCGCTCATCAAAATAACCACACGATGGCACTGTCGACTAACAAAAGAAGGAAACGCACCGAGGCCAGCCCCAAAGGACAGAGCCGAGTTGGAAACGTCCCTGCTCTCAAATTAACTGTGCCAGGAAAAAAAGACTTTGCTGATCTTCCCCCTCCAAGTGTGCAAACACTTTTGCACCACACTCAAAGGGCAACACGAAATCCTCTGCCCTAACAAACATTTTCACTCTCGCAGAGTCCGGTAACAAACCCAAAGACATCCGCTCAACAAATGTGCCAGCGGAGAGAGAAAGTTCTTTGCTGCCTACAATTTCAGCTTCACCCATCAAACAATGAACACACACCCTGCTATTGGCACTTTTCTTTTCATCTCTACGCTCCTAAGCTTTCAGTCTCAGAGTCAAGATCCAAGCAGCATGGCAACAGGGACTACTCACACACTAAAGCTACAAGGACAGAAAGCTCAACAACTTGGTGTCTAGATTCCCACTGTCAGTTCAACAGCTCTAACCCACAGGGAAACCTCTTGGGAAAAACCTTTACATTCACTGAGACCACCCAAAGTGCCCATCCAAACTAAATTTCTTTGCCAAAGCGAATAACAAGAAGCTCATTTCAGGAGAAATGGCATCCCCTCCTCCAAAATCCAAAACATCCAGTGACTGATCCCATACAATGGTGTCAGAACACTCTTACTAGAGGCAGACAGCCTTCCAAAGATGGATACTGACTCAATGACTGTACAAATTGAGGGAGTGCTTCCAAATATGCCGGCACAAGAAGCTGCTGTCGTCCTTGAGCTGCGCGACACAGCTTCTTATCTGCACCTCCAACTCTGGGGCTACGTGCTTTCCTTCCCATGAGAAAGCATTGCCATTCTCCTTCAGGAACTTACCAAGCCAAACTGTATGCCATGTCCTGTACTATGTCCAACAATGGCTCCTGCACAGAAGGGTCTACGACATAAATATCTTGCTGGACTATACCTCCTCATGGTACCTTTAACGCCTGCCCTATTACATTGTCACTATATCTTTTACTTGCCAAGGAAAGGCACTCAGAATCACTTGGCCTTGCCTTTAATGCTGTGGCTAGTCTACTCTTGTTTTGCTTGCTTCTTATGTGTGCCTTGCCTGGCAAGACCTAGAAAGACCTTCCTTGCTTTGCTTTGCCTTGCCTACCGCTCTTTGCAATGCAAACCAAGTGTAGGCGCAATTGTAGGCAAGTCAATAGAGAAGTTGACAAGGCTGGAGCCATGAGGGGCAAGCAAATGGAGTGGTAGGTGAGAGAAGGCCCAGAACTTCTAGGCAAGGATGGGCATAGGAAGGCCAGGCAGAAACAGGAAGGCCTAGGCAAGGCTAGGTTTCCCCGGAGGAAAGCAGTAGGCAGGTCAAGTGTGGGCGTAGGCACTGGAGGGAGTGCAAGGCTAGGGAGGCAAGGCAGGGCAAGGCAAGGAAACTTTGGGGTCACCAAGGCAAGACAAATGAGAGGTACATTCAAAGACTGCTGGTACACAAAAGGGGCTAGGACAGACTTCTCTGGCTGGCCTTGATCTCACATAGGCCATCTCTAATCTGCACCTAAAACACTTGGATTACCTGCTTTCCTTGGTATACAAAAGAACAGTCATTCCGGTCATGAAGTGCTAAAGTGAAATGTGAATTTTATGTCCAAAATTCAAGACATGTAAGGATAGGTGCCAGAAGCAAGCTGCCAGGACAGATGGGTGTGCTTGCACGTGACCTCTTTTGGGCTTCCTCTCACATGCTCCTGAAACGCTGGAGGTACGTGTAAGCCTTGAGAGTCCTAGGCGAAGCAGGCAGGGCAAGGCAAGATGAAGAAATGCGGCAAAAAGAGGGGTATTGATTTTTAGGTGGGGGACGATTGAGCAAGGTAATGCAAGGCAAGGGAGAGGAGAGGTTCAAAGGTAACGCCAAGAAAAGTGGTGGCTTTGCCAGGCAAGACAAAGGAGAGGCAAGCAAGGCAATGAGAGTCCTAGAAGGAGAAGGAAATGAAAGATTGGAGCTGAACAAAGGGGAAGAGAAACTGGACAAAGTGGCAAGGGGGATGGGTGGTGCAAGGCACTGGACTGGTAGGAAGGGCAAGGGAAAGACATGGATGGGTCAGGAAGGAAGAGGAAAACAATGGCCAGGAATGACAAAGAAATGCAAGGTTGGATAGGAAAGGAAAGGCAAGGCAATGTAGGGAAGGGGTAGGCCAGACAATGGGTGTCTTAAGAGGAAAAGTATGCATAGCAAGGCCAAGAGAAAAGCGGTAAAGAAGTTAGCGTGGGGGATAGGTGAGTGTAGCTGAGAAAGAAAGAAAGAAAGAAAGTGCCTCATTCCAGTATGTATGTATGTATGTGTGTGTGAAGTTTGCAGGATGTAAAGCAGAGACTTGATGGTGGAGTGAAAGGATGCTTTTGAATACACGTGGCAAGGTCCAAGCAAACTATTTGTCTTGGCACATCTGTGTCCCATAAACTTCTTAGTTTAGATTCAGACTGTAAGCGGGACAGAGAACACCCCTAAAATTACAGCTGAGCAAGAAAGCAGGTGGCACCAGCATGTTTTAAAGGCAGCAGTTTTTTTGTGTGAGAAGAAAATGGACATATGAGACTCCAGCAGTATCGACGTTCAGCTTAGAAGCAAAGTGCAATGATTCCGTACAAACTCTGAAAATGAAACGCAGCAATAAAAAGGCAATGGGACATGTCAGCGAAAGCTTTGTGGCCAAGCAGGGTGAGATGTTTGAAGCAGAACCACAGTTTGGTTTCACTAAGGATCCATCATGGTGGATTGCAAACACGTGCCAAGACAACACATATTCTGCAGCTGTTGCAGCTCTCCGCAGGAACACTAGCGCTTTCCCTTAGACTCTAAAATGCAGAGAAATGGCTTGCGCAGCGCAGAAGCTATTTGTGCTGCTTGTACACCTCTTCCAACCCCTCAGTGGAAACTATTGCGCCTGCCTTTAGACTCTGAGATCCAGAGAACACAATGGTAGAGGCAGTGGAGAATGGAAGGAGAGAGTGAAGTTTGATGAGTGAGTTTGATGTGACTTATGTGGAGCACGCAGAAAATGTTGCCCCGTACTGGTTTTTACACCTGGAGCCTATTTCTGTAAGACATTTCAGGTGGACATTTTTGATCAAGAAGCCAGAGTGAAAAAATTGACAGCAGGTCTCTCTGGGAAAGAAAAAGCAGCAAGGCATCGTGTGCCATTTAAATGCTGCTATAAGAAGGGCGTACTTTAGCAGCATCTCTCTTGACACTTCTATCTGTGTAATCTCTAGCTGCTTGGACACAGCGACACTGAAAATAATTGTACTGCAAATACCAAGTTACACAGGGAAAAAGGGTAGGTCAGCAAATGCCTTCTGTCCTGGCACATCTCTCAGTCAGAACTCCAGCTGAAAATTTTTGCTGTAATGATGGACTTTGCCACATGGAGAGAATTTATATAGTTGGGAAGAAACATTCAAAGCCCTAGTGCATTTCGTCTATTTTACGGACTGCAAGGGCACTATAAAGCCCAGCACTAGCTTTTTGTTGGACTTTTTCTTTTTGAGTAGCTGCTGGACGTTTTGAAGCGGTTTGGGATCTGCTAGAGTGCAAGGTAATACATAGAGTTTGAGGAAAGTGATATACACATTTTATATCTCCAGGGAGGTGGATGCAGTTCAGTGTGTGCGAGTTACATGTTGAGCAGCTGATCACACAGAAAAGAAGAGGCTGCGCTGCAATTGCCTTTTCATTTGCAGCTTATAAACTGCACAGCCCACAATGAAACAATTCCACTTCCTTCTGTGCTACATACAGGATCACATTCTCTCAGTCTCTAAGAGCCAGGACCCCCAGCGGAGCTCTTCCCTGCGCTGCTCCTACACCAATGAGGCCGGAGCCGCAAACAGCTTGGCTTTTTCCCTGGCACCGTCTGCCAGCGCTCATCAAAATAACCACACGATGGCGCTGTCGACTAACAAAAGAAGGAAACGCACCGAGGCCAGCTCCAAAGGACAGAGCCCAGTTGGAAATGTCCCTGCTCTCAAATTAACTGTGCCAGGAAAAAAAGACTTTGCTGATCTTCCCCCTCCAAGTGTGCAAACACTTTTGCACCACACTCAAAGGGCAACACGAAATCCTCTGCCCTAACAAACATTTTCACTCTCGCAGAGTCCGGTAACAAACTCAAAGACAGCCGCTCAACAAATGTGCCAGCGGCGAGAGAAAGTTCTTTGCTGCCTACAATTTCAGCTTCACCCATCAAACAATAAACACACACCCTGCTATTAGCACTTTTCTTTTCTGCTCTACGCTCCTAAGCTTTCAGTCTCAGAGTCAAGATCCAAGCAGCACGGCAACAGGGACTACTCACACACTAAAGCTACAAGGACAAAAAGCTCAACAACTTGGTGTCTAGATTCCCACTGTCAGTTCAACAGCTCTAACCCACAGGGAAACCTCTTGGGAAAAACCTTTAAATTCACTGAGACCACCCAAAGTGCCCATCCAAACTTAATTTCTTTGCCAAAGAGAAGAAGAAGAAGCTCATTTCAAGAGAAATGGCATCCCCTCCTCCAAAATCCAAAACATCCAGTGACTGATCCCATACAATGGTGTCAGAGCACTCTTACTAGAGGCAGACAGCCTTCCAAAGATGGATACTGACTCAATGACCGTACAAATTGAGGGAGTGCTTCCAAATATGCCGGCACAAGAAGCTCCTGTCGTCCTTGAGCTGCGCGACACAGCTTCTTATCTGCACCTCCAACTCTGGGGCTACGTGCTTTCCTTCCCATGAGAAAGCATTGCCATTCTCCTTCAGGAACTTACCAAGCCAAACTGTATGCCATGTCCTGTACTATGTCCAACAATGGCTCCTGCACAGAAGGGTCTACGACATGAATATCTCTCTGGACTATACCTCCTCATGGTACCTTTAACGCCTGCCCTATTACATTGTCACTATATCTTTTACTTGCCAAGGAAAGGCACTCAGAGTCACTTGGCCTTGCCTTGCCTTTGATGCTGTGGCTAGTCTACTCTTGTTTTGCTTGCTTGCTTATGTGTGCCTTGCCTGGCAAGACCTAGAAAGACCTTCCTTGCTTTGCTTTGCCTTGCCTACCGCTCTTTGCAATGCAAACCAAGTGTAGGCGCAATTGTAGGCAAGTCAAGGGAGAAGCTGACAAGGCTGGAGCCATGAGGGGCAAGCAAATGGAGTGGTAGGTGAGAGAAGGCCCAGAACTTCTAGGCAAGGATGGGC
Source organism: Poecile atricapillus (assembly GCF_030490865.1). Lineage (NCBI taxonomy): Eukaryota > Metazoa > Chordata > Aves > Passeriformes > Paridae > Poecile > Poecile atricapillus. The sequence continues at coordinate 75,631,915 of NC_081288.1, read as the reverse complement.
ATAAGAAGGCCAGGCAGTAATAGGAAGGCCTAGGCAAGGCTAGGTTTCCCTGGAGGAAAGCAGTAGGCAGGTCAAGTGTGGGCGTAGGCACTGGAGGGAGTGCAAGGCTAGGGAGGCAAGGCAGGGCAAGGCAAGGAAACTTTGGGGTCACCAAGGCAAGACAAATGAGAGGTACATTCAAAGACTGCTGGTACACAAAAGGGGCTAAAACAGACTTCTCAGGCTGGCCTTGATCTCACATGGGCCATCTCTAATCTGCACCTAAAACACTTGGATTACCTGCTTTCCTTGGTATACAAAAGAACTGTCATTCTGGTCCTGAAGCGCAAAGGTGAAATGTGAATTTTATGTCCAAAATTCAAGACATGTAAGGATAGGTGCCAGAAGCAAGCTGCCAGGACAGATGGGTGTGCTTGCACGTGACCTCTTTTGGGCTTCCTCTCACATGCTCCTGAAACGCTGGAGGTACGTGAAAGCCTTGAGAGTCCTAGGAGAAGCAGGCAGGGCAAGGCAAGATGAAGAAATTCCGCAAAAAGAGGGGTATTGAATTCCAGGTGGGGGACGAGTGAGCAAGGGAATGCAAGGCAAGGGAGAGGAGAGGTTCAAAGGTAACGCCAAGAAAAGTGGTGGCTTTGCCAGGCAAGACAAAGGAGAGGCAAGCAAGGCAATGAGAGTCCTAGAAGGAGAAGGAAATGAAAGATTGGAGCTGGACAAAGGGGAAGGGAAACTGGACAAAGTGGCAAGGGGGATGGGTGGTGCAAGGCACTGGACTGGTAGGAAGGGCAAGGGAAAGACATGGATGGGTCAGGAAGGAAGAGGAAAACAATGGCCAGGAATGACAAAGAAATGCAAGGTTGGATAGGAAAGGAAAGGCAAGGCAATGTAGGGAAGGGGTAGGCCAGACAATGGGTGTCTTAAGAGGAAAAGTATGCATAGCAAGGCCAAGAGAAAAGCGGTAAAGAAGTTAGCGTGGGGGATAGGTGAGTGTAGCTGAGAAAGAAAGAAAATGCCTCATTCCAGTTTGTATGTATGTATGTGTGTGTGAAGTTTGCAGGATGTAAAGCAGAAGAAAGCAGTGACTTGATGGTGGAGTGAATGGATGCTTTTGAATACACGTGGCAAGGTCCAAGCAAACAATTTGTCTTGGCACATCTGTGTCCCATAAACTTCTTAGTTTAGATTCAGACTGTAAGCGGGACAGAGAACACCCCTAAAATTACAGCTGAGCAAGAAAGCAGGTCGCATCAGCATGTTTTAAAGGAAGCAGTTTTTTTGTGTGAGAAGAAAATGGACATATGAGACTCCAGCAGTATCGACGTTCAGCTTAGAAGCAAAGTGCAATGATTCCGTACAAACTCTGAAAATGAAACGCAGCAATAAAAAGGCAATGGGACATGTCAGCGAAAGCTTTGTGGCCAAGCAGGGTGAGATGTTTGAAGCAGAACCACAGTTTGGTTTCACTAAGGATCCATCATGGTGGATTGCAAACATGTGCCAAGACAACACATATTCTGCAGCTGTTGCAGCTCTCCGCAGGAACACTAGCGCTTTCCCTTAGACTCTAAAATGCAGAGAAATGGCTTGCGCAGCGCAGAAGCTATTTGTGCTGCTTGTACACCTCTTCCAACCCCTCAGTGGAAGCTATTGCGCCTGCCTTTAGACTCTGAGATCCAGAGAACACAATGGTAGAGGCAGTGGAGAATGGAAGGAGAGAGTGAAGTTTGATGAGTGAGTTTGATGTGACTTATGTGGAGCACGCAGAAAATGTAGCCCCGTACTGGTTTTTACACCTGGAGCCTATTTCTGTAAGACATTTCAGGTGGACATTTTTGATCAAGAAGCCAGAGTGAAAAAATTGACAGCAGGTGTCTCTGGGAAAGAAAAAGCAGCAAGGCGTCGTGTGCCATTTAAATGCTGCTATAAGAAGGGCGTACTTTAGCAGCATCTCTCTTGACACTTCTATCTGTGTAATCTCTAGCTGCTTGGACACAGCAACACTGAAAATAATTGTACTGCAAATACCAAGTTACACAGGGAAAAAGGCTAGGTCAGCAAATGCCTTCTGTCCTGGCACATCTCTCAGTCAGAACTCCAGCTGAAAAATTTTGCTGTAATGATAGACTTTGCCACTTGGAGAGAATTTATATAGTTGGGAAGAAACATTCAAAGCCCTAGTGCATTTCGTCTATTTTACGGACTGCAAAGGCACTATAAAGCCCAGCACTAGCTTTTTGTTGGACTTTTTGAGTAGCTGCTGGACGTTTTGAAGCGGTTTGGGATCTGCTAGAGTGCAAGGTAATACATAGAGCTTGAGGAAAGTGATATACACATTTTATATCTCCAGGGAGGTGGATGCAGTTCAGTGTGTGCGAGTTACATGTTGAGCAGCTGATCACACAGAAAAGAAGAGGCTGCGCTGCAATTGCCTTTTCATTTGCAGCTTATAAACTGCACAGCCCACAATGAAACAATTCCACTTCCTTCTGTGCTACATACAGGATCACATTCTCTCAGTCTCTAAGAGCCAGGACCCCCAGCGGAGCTCTTCCCTGCGCTGCTCCTACACCAATGAGGCCGGAGCCGCAAACAGCTTGGCTTTTTCCCTGGCACCGTCTGCCAGCGCTCATCAAAATAACCACACGATGGCGCTGTCGACTAACAAAAGAAGGAAACGCACCGAGGCCAGCTCCAAAGGACAGAGCCGAGTTGGAAACGTCCCTGCTCTCAAATTAACTGTGCCACGAAAAAAAGACTTTGCTGATCTTCCCCCTCCAAGTGTGCAAACATTTTTGCACCACACTCAAAGGGCAACACGAAATCCTCTGCCCTAACAAACATTTTCACTCTCGCAGAGTCCGGTAACAAACTCAAAGACATCCGCTCAACAAATGTGCCAGCTGAGAGAGAAAGTTCTTTGCTGCCTACAATTTCAACTTCACCCATCAAACAATGAACACACACCCTGCTATTAGCACTTTTCTTTTCTGCTCTACGCTCCTAAGCTTTCAGTCTCAGAGTCAAGATCCAAGCAGCATGGCAACAGGGACTACTCACACACTAAAGCTACAAGGACAAAAAGCTCAACAACTTGGTGTCTAGATTCCCACTGTCAGTTCAACAGCTCTAACCCACAGGGAAACCTCTTGGGAAAAACCTTTAAATTCACTGAGACCACCCAAAGTGCCACTCCAAACTTAATTTCTTTGCCAAAGCGAATAACAAGAAGCTCATTTCAGGAGAAATGGCATCCCCTCCTCCAAAATCCAAAACATCCAGTGACTGATCCCATACAATGGTGTCAGAACACTCTTACTAGAGGCAGACAGCCTTCCAAAGATGGATACTGACTCAATGACTGTACAAATTGAGGGAGTGCTTCCAAATATGCCGGCACAAGAAGCTGCTGTCGTCCTTGAGCTGCGCGACACAGCTTCTTATCTGCACCTCCAACTCTGGGGCTACGTGCTTTCCTTCCCATGAGAAAGCATTGCCATTCTCCTTCAAGAACTTACCAAGCCAAACTGTATGCCATGTCCTGTACTATGTCCAACAATGGCTCCTGCACAGAAGGGTCTACGACATGAATATCTTGCTGGACTATACCTCTTCATGGTACCTTTAACGCCTGCCCTATTACATTGTCACTATATCTTTTACTTGCCAAGGAAAGGCACTCAGAGTCACTTGGCCTTGCCTTGCCTTTGATGCTGTGGCTAGTCTACTCTTGTTTTGCTTGCTTGCTTGCTTATGTGTGCCTTGCCTGGCAAGACCTAGAAAGACCTTCCTTGCTTTGCTTTGCCTTGCCTACCGCTCTTTGCAATGCAAACCAAGTGTAGGCGCAATTGTTGGCGAGTCAAGGGAGAAACTGACGAGGCTGGAGCCATGAGGGGCAAGCAAATGGAGTGGTAGGTGAGAGAAGGCCCAGAACTTCTAGGCAAGGATGGGCATAGGAAGGCCAGGCAGAAACTGGAAGGCCTAGGCAAGGCTAGGTTTCCCTGGAGGAAAGCAGTCAAGTGTGGGCAGGTCAAGTGTGGGCGTAGGCACTGGAGGGAGTGCAAGGCTAGGGAGGCAAGGCAGGGCAAGGCAAGGAAACTTTGGGGTCACCAAGGCAAGACAAATGAGAGGTACATTCAAAGACTGCTGGTACACAAAAGGGGCTAGGACAGACTTCTCTGTCTGGCCTTGATCTCATATGGGCCATCTCTAATCTGCACCTAAAACACTTGGATTACCTGCTTTCCTTGGTATACAAAAGAACTGTCATTCTGGTCCTGAAGCGCAAAGGTGAAATGTGAATTTTATGTCCAAAATTCAAGACATGTAAGGATAGGTGCCAGAAGCAAGCTGCCAGGACAGATGGGTGTGCTTGCACGTGACCTCTTTTGGGCTTCCTCTCACATGCTCCTGAAACGCTGGAGGTACGTGAAAGCCTTGAGAGTCCTAGGAGAAGCAGGCAGGGCAAGGCAAGATGAAGAAATTCCGCAAAAAGAGGGGTATTGAATTCCAGGTGGGGGACGAGTGAGCAAGGGAATGCAAGGCAAGGGAGAGGAGAGGTTCAAAGGTAACGCCAAGAAAAGTGGTGGCTTTGCCAGGCAAGACAAAGGAGAGGCAAGCAAGGCAATGAGAGTCCTAGAAGGAGAAGGAAATGAAAGATTGGAGCTGGACAAAGGGGAAGGGAAACTGGACAAAGTGGCAAGGGGGATGGGTGGTGCAAGGCACTGGACTGGTAGGAAGGGCAAGGGAAAGACATGGATGGGTCAGGAAGGAAGAGGAAAACAATGGCCAGGAATGACAAAGAAATGCAAGGTTGGATAGGAAAGGAAAGGCAAGGCAATGTAGGGAAGGGGTAGGCCAGACAATGGGTGTCTTAAGAGGAAAAGTATGCATAGCAAGGCCAAGAGAAAAGCGGTAAAGAAGTTAGCGTGGGGGATAGGTGAGTGTAGCTGAGAAAGAAAGAAAATGCCTCATTCCAGTTTGTATGTATGTATGTGTGTGTGAAGTTTGCAGGATGTAAAGCAGAAGAAAGCAGTGACTTGATGGTGGAGTGAATGGATGCTTTTGAATACACGTGGCAAGGTCCAAGCAAACAATTTGTCTTGGCACATCTGTGTCCCATAAACTTCTTAGTTTAGATTCAGACTGTAAGCGGGACAGAGAACACCCCTAAAATTACAGCTGAGCAAGAAAGCAGGTTGCATCAGCATGTTTTAAAGGAAGCAGTTTTTTTGTGTGAGAAGAAAATGGACATATGAGACTCCAGCAGTATCGACGTTCAGCTTAGAAGCAAAGTGCAATGATTCCGTACAAACTCTGAAAATAAAACGCAGCAATAAAAAGGCAATGGGACATGTCAGCGAAAGCTTTGTGGCCAAGCAGGGTGAGATGTTTGAAGCAGAACCACAGTTTGGTTTCACTAAGGATCCATCATGGTGGATTGCAAACATGTGCCAAGACAACACATATTCTGCAGCTGTTGCAGCTCTCCGCAGGAACACTAGCGCTTTCCCTTAGACTCTAAAATGCAGAGAAATGGCCTGCGCAGCGCAGAAGCTATTTGTGCTGCTTGTACACCTCTTCCAACCCCTCAGTGGAAGCTATTGCGCCTGCCTTTAGACTCTGAGATCCAGAGAACACAATGGTAGAGGCAGTGGAGAATGGAAGGAGAGAGTGAAGTTTGATGAGTGAGTTTGATGTGACTTATGTGGAGCACGCAGAAAATGTAGCCCCGTACTGGTTTTTACACCTGGAGCCTATTTCTGTAAGACATTTCAGGTGGACATTTTTGATCAAGAAGCCAGAGTGAAAAAATTGACAGCAGGTGTCTCTGGGAAAGAAAAAGCAGCAAGGCGTCGTGTGCCATTTAAATGCTGCTATAAGAAGGGCGTACTTTAGCAGCATCTCTCTTGACACTTCTATCTGTGTAATCTCTAGCTGCTTGGACACAGCGACACTGAAAATAATTGTACTGCAAATACCAAGTTACACAGGGAAAAAGGGTAGGTCAGCAAATGCCTTCTGTCCTGGCACATCTCTCAGTCAGAACTCCAGCTGAAAAATTTTGCTGTAATGATAGACTTTGCCACTTGGAGAGAATTTATATAGTTGGGAAGAAACATTCAAAGCCCTAGTGCATTTCGTCTATTTTACGGACTGCAAAGGCACTATAAAGCCCAGCACTAGCTTTTTGTTGGACTTTTTCTTTTTGAGTAGCTGCTGGACGTTTTGAAGCGGTTTGGGATCTGCTAGAGTGCAAGGTAATACATAGAGTTTGAGGAAAGTGATATACACATTTTATATCTCCAGGGAGGTGGATGCAGTTCAGTGTGTGCGAGTTACATGTTGAGCAGCTGATCACACAGAAAAGAAGAGGCTGCGCTGCAATTGCCTTTTCATTTGCAGCTTATAAACTGCACAGCCCACAATGAAACAATTCCACTTCCTTCTGTGCTACATACAGGATCACATTCTCTCAGTCTCTAAGAGCCAGGACCCCCAGCGGAGCTCTTCCCTGCGCTGCTCCTACACCAATGAGGCCGGAGCCGCAAACAGCTTGGCTTTTTCCCTGGCACCGTCTGCCAGCGCTCATCAAAATAACCACACGATGGCGCTGTCGACTAACAAAAGAAGGAAACGCACCGAGGCCAGCTCCAAAGGACAGAGCCGAGTTGGAAACGTCCCTGCTCTCAAATTAACTGTGCCACGAAAAAAAGACTTTGCTGATCTTCCCCCTCCAAGTGTGCAAACATTTTTGCACCACACTCAAAGGGCAACACGAAATCCTCTGCCCTAACAAACATTTTCACTCTCGCAGAGTCCGGTAACAAACTCAAAGACATCCGCTCAACAAATGTGCCAGCTGAGAGAGAAAGTTCTTTGCTGCCTACAATTTCAACTTCACCCATCAAACAATGAACACACACCCTGCTATTAGCACTTTTCTTTTCTGCTCTACGCTCCTAAGCTTTCAGTCTCAGAGTCAAGATCCAAGCAGCATGGCAACAGGGACTACTCACACACTAAAGCTACAAGGACAAAAAGCTCAACAACTTGGTGTCTAGATTCCCACTGTCAGTTCAACAGCTCTAACCCACAGGGAAACCTCTTGGGAAAAACCTTTAAATTCACTGAGACCACCCAAAGTGCCACTCCAAACTTAATTTCTTTGCCAAAGCGAATAACAAGAAGCTCATTTCAGGAGAAATGGCATCCCCTCCTCCAAAATCCAAAACATCCAGTGACTGATCCCATACAATGGTGTCAGAACACTCTTACTAGAGGCAGACAGCCTTCCAAAGATGGATACTGACTCAATGACTGTACAAATTGAGGGAGTGCTTCCAAATATGCCGGCACAAGAAGCTGCTGTCGTCCTTGAGCTGCGCGACACAGCTTCTTATCTGCACCTCCAACTCTGGGGCTACGTGCTTTCCTTCCCATGAGAAAGCATTGCCATTCTCCTTCAAGAACTTACCAAGCCAAACTGTATGCCATGTCCTGTACTATGTCCAACAATGGCTCCTGCACAGAAGGGTCTACGACATGAATATCTTGCTGGACTATACCTCTTCATGGTACCTTTAACGCCTGCCCTATTACATTGTCACTATATCTTTTACTTGCCAAGGAAAGGCACTCAGAGTCACTTGGCCTTGCCTTGCCTTTGATGCTGTGGCTAGTCTACTCTTGTTTTGCTTGCTTGCTTGCTTATGTGTGCCTTGCCTGGCAAGACCTAGAAAGACCTTCCTTGCTTTGCTTTGCCTTGCCTACCGCTCTTTGCAATGCAAACCAAGTGTAGGCGCAATTGTTGGCGAGTCAAGGGAGAAACTGACAAGGCTGGAGCCATGAGGGGCAAGCAAATGGAGTGGTAGGTGAGAGAAGGCCCAGAACTTCTAGGCAAGGATGGGCATAGGAAGGCCAGGCAGAAACTGGAAGGCCTAGGCAAGGCTAGGTTTCCCTGGAGGAAAGCAGTCAAGTGTGGGCAGGTCAAGTGTGGGCGTAGGCACTGGAGGGAGTGCAAGGCTAGGGAGGCAAGGCAGGGCAAGGCAAGGAAACTTTGGGGTCACCAAGGCAAGACAAATGAGAGGTACATTCAAAGACTGCTGGTACACAAAAGGGGCTAGGACAGACTTCTCTGTCTGGCCTTGATCTCATATGGGCCATCTCTAATCTGCACCTAAAACACTTGGATTACCTGCTTTCCTTGGTATACAAAAGAACTGTCATTCTGGTCCTGAAGCGCAAAGGTGAAATGTGAATTTTATGTCCAAAATTCAAGACATGTAAGGATAGGTGCCAGAAGCAAGCTGCCAGGACAGATGGGTGTGCTTGCACGTGACCTCTTTTGGGCTTCCTCTCACATGCTCCTGAAACGCTGGAGGTACGTGAAAGCCTTGAGAGTCCTAGGAGAAGCAGGCAGGGCAAGGCAAGATGAAGAAATTCCGCAAAAAGAGGGGTATTGAATTCCAGGTGGGGGACGAGTGAGCAAGGGAATGCAAGGCAAGGGAGAGGAGAGGTTCAAAGGTAACGCCAAGAAAAGTGGTGGCTTTGCCAGGCAAGACAAAGGAGAGGCAAGCAAGGCAATGAGAGTCCTAGAAGGAGAAGGAAATGAAAGATTGGAGCTGGACAAAGGGGAAGGGAAACTGGACAAAGTGGCAAGGGGGATGGGTGGTGCAAGGCACTGGACTGGTAGGAAGGGCAAGGGAAAGACATGGATGGGTCAGGAAGGAAGAGGAAAACAATGGCCAGGAATGACAAAGAAATGCAAGGTTGGATAGGAAAGGAAAGGCAAGGCAATGTAGGGAAGGGGTAGGCCAGACAATGGGTGTCTTAAGAGGAAAAGTATGCATAGCAAGGCCAAGAGAAAAGCGGTAAAGAAGTTAGCGTGGGGGATAGGTGAGTGTAGCTGAGAAAGAAAGAAAATGCCTCATTCCAGTTTGTATGTATGTATGTGTGTGTGAAGTTTGCAGGATGTAAAGCAGAAGAAAGCAGTGACTTGATGGTGGAGTGAATGGATGCTTTTGAATACACGTGGCAAGGTCCAAGCAAACAATTTGTCTTGGCACATCTGTGTCCCATAAACTTCTTAGTTTAGATTCAGACTGTAAGCGGGACAGAGAACACCCCTAAAATTACAGCTGAGCAAGAAAGCAGGTTGCATCAGCATGTTTTAAAGGAAGCAGTTTTTTTGTGTGAGAAGAAAATGGACATATGAGACTCCAGCAGTATCGACGTTCAGCTTAGAAGCAAAGTGCAATGATTCCGTACAAACTCTGAAAATGAAACGCAGCAATAAAAAGGCAATGGGACATGTCAGCGAAAGCTTTGTGGCCAAGCAGGGTGAGATGTTTGAAGCAGAACCACAGTTTGGTTTCACTAAGGATCCATCATGGTGGATTGCAAACATGTGCCAAGACAACACATATTCTGCAGCTGTTGCAGCTCTCCGCAGGAACACTAGCGCTTTCCCTTAGACTCTAAAATGCAGAGAAATGGCCTGCGCAGCGCAGAAGCTATTTGTGCTGCTTGTACACCTCTTCCAACCCCTCAGTGGAAACTATTGCGCCTGCCTTTAGACTCTGAGATCCAGAGAACACAATGGTAGAGGCAGTGGAGAATGGAAGGAGAGAGTGAAGTTTGATGAGTGAGTTTGATGTGACTTATGTGGAGCACGCAGAAAATGTAGCCCCGTACTGGTTTTTATACCTGGAGCCTATTTCTGTAAGACATTTCAGGTGGACATTTTTGATCAAGAAGCCAGAGTGAAAAAATTGACAGCAGGTCTCTCTGGGAAAGAAGAAGCAGCAAGGCGTCGTGTGCCATTTAAATGCTGCTATAAGAAGGGCGTACTTTAGCAGCATCTCTCTTGACACTTCTATCTGTGTAATCTCTAGCTGCTTGGACACAGCGACACTGAAAATAATTGTACTGCAAATACCAAGTTACACAGGGAAAAAGGGTAGGTCAGCAAATGCCTTCTGTCCTGGCACATCTCTCAGTCAGAACTCCAGCTGAAAAATTTTGCTGTAATGATGGACTTTGCCACTTGGAGAGAATTTATATAGTTGGGAAGAAACATTCAAAGCCCTAGTACATTTCGTCTATTTTACGGACTGCAAAGGCACTATGAAGGCCAGCCCTAGCTTTTTGTTGGACTTTTTCTTTTTGAGTAGCTGCTGGACGTTTTGAAGCGGTTTGGGATCTGCTAGAGTGCAAGGTAATACATAGAGTTTGAGGAAAGTGATATACACATTTTATATCTCCAGGGAGGTGGATGCAGTTCAGTGTGTGCGAGTTACATGTTGAGCAGCTGATCACACAGAAAAGAAGAGGCTGCGCTGCAATTGCCTTTTCATTTGCAGCTTATAAACTGCACAGCCCACAATGAAACAATTCCACTTCCTTCTGTGCTACATACAGGATCACATTCTCTCAGTCTCTAAGAGCCAGGACCCCCAGCGGAGCTCTTCCCTGCGCTGCTCCTACACCAATGAGGCCGGAGCCGCAAACAGCTTGGCTTTTTCCCTGGCACCGTCTGCCAGCGCTCATCAAAATAACCACACGATGGCGCTGTCGACTAACAAAAGAAGGAAACGCACCGAGGCCAGCTCCAAAGGACAGAGCCCAGTTGGAAATGTCCCTGCTCTCAAATTAACTGTGCCAGGAAAAAAAGACTTTGCTGATCTTCCCCCTCCAAGTGTGCAAACATTTTTGCACCACACTCAAAGGGCAACACGAAATCCTCTGCCCTAACAAACATTTTCACTCTCGCAGAGTCCGGTAACAAACTCAAAGACAGCCGCTCAACAAATGTGCCAGCGGAGAGAGAAAGTTCTTTGCTGCCTACAATTTCAGCTTCACCCATCAAACAATAAACACACACCCTGCTATTAGCACTTTTCTTTTCTGCTCTACGCTCCTAAGCTTTCAGTCTCAGAGTCAAGATCCAAGCAGCACGGCAACAGGGACTACTCACACACTAAAGCTACAAGGACAAAAAGCTCAACAACTTGGTGTCTAGATTCCCACTGTCAGTTCAACAGCTCTAACCCACAGGGAAACCTCTTGGGAAAAACCTTTAAATTCACTGAGACCACCCAAAGTGCCCATCCAAACTTAATTTCTTTGCCAAAGAGAAGAACAAGAAGCTCATTTCAAGAGAAATGGCATCCCCTCCTCCAAAATCCAAAACATCCAGTGACTGATCCCATACAATGGTGTCAGAGCACACTTACTAGAGGCAGACAGCCTTCCAAAGATGGATACTGACTCAATGACCGTACAAATTGAGGGAGTGCTTCCAAATATGCCGGCACAAGAAGCTCCTGTCGTCCTTGAGCTGCGCGACACAGCTTCTTATCTGCACCTCCAACTCTGGGGCTACGTGCTTTCCTTCCCATGAGAAAGCATTGCCATTCTCCTTCAGGAACTTACCAAGCCAAACTGTATGCCATGTCCTGTACTATGTCCAACAATGGCTCCTGCACAGAAGGGTCTACGACATGAATATCTCTCTGGACTATACCTCCTCATGGTACCTTTAACGCCTGCCCTATTACATTGTCACTATATCTTTTACTTGCCAAGGAAAGGCACTCAGAGTCACTTGGCCTTGCCTTGCCTTTGATGCTGTGGCTAGTCTACTCTTGTTTTGCTTGCTTGCTTATGTGTGCCTTGCCTGGCAAGACCTAGAAAGACCTTCCTTGCTTTGCTTTGCCTTGCCTACCGCTCTTTGCAATGCAAACCAAGTGTAGGCGCAATTGTAGGCAAGTCAAGGGAGAAGCTGACAAGGCTGGAGCCATGAGGGGCAAGCAAATGGAGTGGTAGGTGAGAGAAGGCCCAGAACTTCTAGGCAAGGATGGGCATAAGAAGGCCAGGCAGTAACAGGAAGGCCTAGGCAAGGCTAGGTTTCCCTGGAGGAAAGCAGTAGGCAGGTCAAGTGTGGGCGTAGGCACTGGAGGGAGTGCAAGGCTAGGGAGGCAAGGCAGGGCAAGGCAAGGAAACTTTTGGGTCACCAAGGCAAGACAAATGAGAGGTACATTCAAAGACTGCTGGTACACAAAAGGGGCTAGGACAGACTTCTCAGGCTGGCCTTGATCTCACATGGGCCATCTCTAATCTGCACCTAAAACACTTGGATTACCTGCTTTCCTTGGTATACAAAAGAACTGTCATTCTGGTCCTGAAGCGCAAAGGTGAAATGTGAATTTTATGTCCAAAATTCAAGACATGTAAGGATAGGTGCCAGAAGCAAGCTGCCAGGACAGATGGGTGTGCTTGCACGTGACCTCTTTTGGGCTTCCTCTCACATGCTCCTGAAACGCTGGAGGTACGTGAAAGCCTTGAGAGTCCTAGGAGAAGCAGGCAGGGCAAGGCAAGATGAAGAAATTCCGCAAAAAGAGGGGTATTGAATTCCAGGTGGGGGACGAGTGAGCAAGGGAATGCAAGGCAAGGGAGAGGAGAGGTTCAAAGGTAACGCCAAGAAAAGTGGTGGCTTTGCCAGGCAAGACAAAGGAGAGGCAAGCAAGGCAATGAGAGTCCTAGAAGGAGAAGGAAATGAAAGATTGGAGCTGGACAAAGGGGAAGGGAAACTGGACAAAGTGGCAAGGGGGATGGGTGGTGCAAGGCACTGGACTGGTAGGAAGGGCAAGGGAAAGACATGGATGGGTCAGGAAGGAAGAGGAAAACAATGGCCAGGAATGACAAAGAAATGCAAGGTTGGATAGGAAAGGAAAGGCAAGGCAATGTAGGGAAGGGGTAGGCCAGACAATGGGTGTCTTAAGAGGAAAAGTATGCATAGCAAGGCCAAGAGAAAAGCGGTAAAGAAGTTAGCGTGGGGGATAGGTGAGTGTAGCTGAGAAAGAAAGAAAATGCCTCATTCCAGTTTGTATGTATGTATGTGTGTGTGAAGTTTGCAGGATGTAAAGCAGAAGAAAGCAGTGACTTGATGGTGGAGTGAATGGATGCTTTTGAATACACGTGGCAAGGTCCAAGCAAACAATTTGTCTTGGCACATCTGTGTCCCATAAACTTCTTAGTTTAGATTCAGACTGTAAGCGGGACAGAGAACACCCCTAAAATTACAGCTGAGCAAGAAAGCAGGTCGCATCAGCATGTTTTAAAGGAAGCAGTTTTTTTGTGTGAGAAGAAAATGGACATATGAGACTCCAGCAGTATCGACGTTCAGCTTAGAAGCAAAGTGCAATGATTCCGTACAAACTCTGAAAATAAAACGCAGCAATAAAAAGGCAATGGGACATGTCAGCGAAAGCTTTGTGGCCAAGCAGGGTGAGATGTTTGAAGCAGAACCACAGTTTGGTTTCACTAAGGATCCATCATGGTGGATTGCAAACATGTGCCAAGACAACACATATTCTGCAGCTGTTGCAGCTCTCCGCAAGAACACTAGCGCTTTCCCTTAGACTCTAAAATGCAGAGAAATGGCCTGCGCAGCGCAGAAGCTATTTGTGCTGCTTGTACACCTCTTCCAACCCCTCAGTGGAAGCTATTGCGCCTGCCTTTAGACTCTGAGATCCAGAGAACACAATGGTAGAGGCAGTGGAGAATGGAAGGAGAGAGTGAAGTTTGATGAGTGAGTTTGATGTGACTTATGTGGAGCACGCAGAAAATGTAGCCCCGTACTGGTTTTTACACCTGGAGCCTATTTCTGTAAGACATTTCAGGTGGACATTTTTGATCAAGAAGCCAGAGTGAAAAAATTGACAGCAGGTGTCTCTGGGAAAGAAAAAGCAGCAAGGCGTCGTGTGCCATTTAAATGCTGCTATAAGAAGGGCGTACTTTAGCAGCATCTCTCTTGACACTTCTATCTGTGTAATCTCTAGCTGCTTGGACACAGCAACACTGAAAATAATTGTACTGCAAATACCAAGTTACACAGGGAAAAAGGGTAGGTCAGCAAATGCCTTCTGTCCTGGCACATCTCTCAGTCAGAACTCCAGCTGAAAAATTTTGCTGTAATGATAGACTTTGCCACTTGGAGAGAATTTATATAGTTGGGAAGAAACATTCAAAGCCCTAGTGCATTTCGTCTATTTTACGGACTGCAAAGGCACTATAAAGCCCAGCACTAGCTTTTTGTTGGACTTTTTGAGTAGCTGCTGGACGTTTTGAAGCGGTTTGGGATCTGCTAGAGTGCAAGGTAATACATAGAGTTTGAGGAAAGTGATATACACATTTTATATCTCCAGGGAGGTGGATGCAGTTCAGTGTGTGCGAGTTACATGTTGAGCAGCTGATCACACAGAAAAGAAGAGGCTGCGCTGCAATTGCCTTTTCATTTGCAGCTTATAAACTGCACAGCCCACAATGAAACAATTCCACTTCCTTCTGTGCTACATACAGGATCACATTCTCTCAGTCTCTAAGAGCCAGGACCCCCAGCGGAGCTCTTCCCTGCGCTGCTCCTACACCAATGAGGCCGGAGCCGCAAACAGCTTGGCTTTTTCCCTGGCACCGGCTGCCAGCGCTCATCAAAATAACCACACGATGGCGCTGTCGACTAACAAAAGAAGGAAACGCACCGAGGCCAGCTCCAAAGGACAGAGCCGAGTTGGAAACGTCCCTGCTCTCAAATTAACTGTGCCACGAAAAAAAGACTTTGCTGATCTTCCCCCTCCAAGTGTGCAAACATTTTTGCACCACACTCAAAGGGCAACACGAAATCCTCTGCCCTAACAAACATTTTCACTCTCGCAGAGTCCGGTAACAAACTCAAAGACATCCGCTCAACAAATGTGCCAGCGGAGAGAGAAAGTTCTTTGCTGCCTACAATTTCAACTTCACCCATTAAACAATGAACACACACCCTGCTATTAGCACTTTTCTTTTCTTCTCTACGCTCCTAAGCTTTCAGTCTCAGAGTCAAGATCCAAGCAGCATGGCAACAGGGACTACTCACACACTAAAGCTACAAGGACAAAAAGCTCAACAACTTGGTGTCTAGATTCCCACTGTCAGTTCAACAGCTCTAACCCACAGGGAAACCTCTTGGGAAAAACCTTTAAATTCACTGAGACCACCCAAAGTGCCACTCCAAACTTAATTTCTTTGCCAAAGCGAATAACAAGAAGCTCATTTCAGGAGAAATGGCATCCCCTCCTCCAAAATCCAAAACATCCAGTGACTGATCCCATACAATGGTGTCAGAACACTCTTACTAGAGGCAGACAGCCTTCCAAAGATGGATACTGACTCAATGACCGTACAAATTGAGGGAGTGCTTCCAAATATGCCGGCACAAGAAGCTGCTGTCGTCCTTGAGCTGCGCGACACAGCTTCTTATCTGCACCTCCAACTCTGGGGCTACGTGCTTTCCTTCCCATGAGAAAGCATTGCCATTCTCCTTCAAGAACTTACCAAGCCAAACTGTATGCCATGTCCTGTACTATGTCCAACAATGGCTCCTGCACAGAAGGGTCTACGACATGAATATCTTGCTGGACTATACCTCTTCATGGTACCTTTAACGCCTGCCCTATTACATTGTCACTATATCTTTTACTTGCCAAGGAAAGGCACTCAGAGTCACTTGGCCTTGCCTTGCCTTTGATGCTGTGGCTAGTCTACTCTTGTTTTGCTTGCTTGCTTGCTTATGTGTGCCTTGCCTGGCAAGACCTAGAAAGACCTTCCTTGCTTTGCTTTGCCTTGCCTACCGCTCTTTGCAATGCAAACCAAGTGTAGGCGCAATTGTTGGCGAGTCAAGGGAGAAACTGACAAGGCTGGAGCCATGAGGGGCAAGCAAATGGAGTGGTAGGTGAGAGAAGGCCCAGAACTTCTAGGCAAGGATGGGCATAGGAAGGCCAGGCAGAAACTGGAAGGCCTAGGCAAGGCTAGGTTTCCCTGGAGGAAAGCAGTCAAGTGTGGGCAGGTCAAGTGTGGGCGTAGGCACTGGAGGGAGTGCAAGGCTAGGGAGGCAAGGCAGGGCAAGGCAAGGAAACTTTGGGGTCACCAAGGCAAGACAAATGAGAGGTACATTCAAAGACTGCTGGTACACAAAAGGGGCTAGGACAGACTTCTCTGTCTGGCCTTGATCTCATATGGGCCATCTCTAATCTGCACCTAAAACACTTGGATTACCTGCTTTCCTTGGTATACAAAAGAACTGTCATTCTGGTCCTGAAGCGCAAAGGTGAAATGTGAATTTTATGTCCAAAATTCAAGACATGTAAGGATAGGTGCCAGAAGCAAGCTGCCAGGACAGATGGGTGTGCTTGCACGTGACCTCTTTTGGGCTTCCTCTCACATGCTCCTGAAACGCTGGAGGTACGTGAAAGCCTTGAGAGTCCTAGGAGAAGCAGGCAGGGCAAGGCAAGATGAAGAAATTCCGCAAAAAGAGGGGTATTGAATTCCAGGTGGGGGACGAGTGAGCAAGGGAATGCAAGGCAAGGGAGAGGAGAGGTTCAAAGGTAACGCCAAGAAAAGTGGTGGCTTTGCCAGGCAAGACAAAGGAGAGGCAAGCAAGGCAATGAGAGTCCTAGAAGGAGAAGGAAATGAAAGATTGGAGCTGGACAAAGGGGAAGGGAAACTGGACAAAGTGGCAAGGGGGATGGGTGGTGCAAGGCACTGGACTGGTAGGAAGGGCAAGGGAAAGACATGGATGGGTCAGGAAGGAAGAGGAAAACAATGGCCAGGAATGACAAAGAAATGCAAGGTTGGATAGGAAAGGAAAGGCAAGGCAATGTAGGGAAGGGGTAGGCCAGACAATGGGTGTCTTAAGAGGAAAAGTATGCATAGCAAGGCCAAGAGAAAAGCGGTAAAGAAGTTAGCGTGGGGGATAGGTGAGTGTAGCTGAGAAAGAAAGAAAATGCCTCATTCCAGTTTGTATGTATGTATGTGTGTGTGAAGTTTGCAGGATGTAAAGCAGAAGAAAGCAGTGACTTGATGGTGGAGTGAATGGATGCTTTTGAATACACGTGGCAAGGTCCAAGCAAACAATTTGTCTTGGCACATCTGTGTCCCATAAACTTCTTAGTTTAGATTCAGACTGTAAGCGGGACAGAGAACACCCCTAAAATTACAGCTGAGCAAGAAAGCAGGTTGCATCAGCATGTTTTAAAGGAAGCAGTTTTTTTGTGTGAGAAGAAAATGGACATATGAGACTCCAGCAGTATCGACGTTCAGCTTAGAAGCAAAGTGCAATGATTCCGTACAAACTCTGAAAATAAAACGCAGCAATAAAAAGGCAATGGGACATGTCAGCGAAAGCTTTGTGGCCAAGCAGGGTGAGATGTTTGAAGCAGAACCACAGTTTGGTTTCACTAAGGATCCATCATGGTGGATTGCAAACATGTGCCAAGACAACACATATTCTGCAGCTGTTGCAGCTCTCCGCAGGAACACTAGCGCTTTCCCTTAGACTCTAAAATGCAGAGAAATGGCCTGCGCAGCGCAGAAGCTATTTGTGCTGCTTGTACACCTCTTCCAACCCCTCAGTGGAAGCTATTGCGCCTGCCTTTAGACTCTGAGATCCAGAGAACACAATGGTAGAGGCAGTGGAGAATGGAAGGAGAGAGTGAAGTTTGATGAGTGAGTTTGATGTGACTTATGTGGAGCACGCAGAAAATGTAGCCCCGTACTGGTTTTTACACCTGGAGCCTATTTCTGTAAGACATTTCAGGTGGACATTTTTGATCAAGAAGCCAGAGTGAAAAAATTGACAGCAGGTGTCTCTGGGAAAGAAAAAGCAGCAAGGCGTCGTGTGCCATTTAAATGCTGCTATAAGAAGGGCGTACTTTAGCAGCATCTCTCTTGACACTTCTATCTGTGTAATCTCTAGCTGCTTGGACACAGCGACACTGAAAATAATTGTACTGCAAATACCAAGTTACACAGGGAAAAAGGGTAGGTCAGCAAATGCCTTCTGTCCTGGCACATCTCTCAGTCAGAACTCCAGCTGAAAAATTTTGCTGTAATGATAGACTTTGCCACTTGGAGAGAATTTATATAGTTGGGAAGAATCATTCAAAGCCCTAGTGCATTTCGTCTATTTTACGGACTGCAAAGGCACTATAAAGCCCAGCACTAGCTTTTTGTTGGACTTTTTGAGTAGCTGCTGGACGTTTTGAAGCGGTTTGGGATCTGCTAGAGTGCAAGGTAATACATAGAGTTTGAGGAAAGTGATATACACATTTTATATCTCCAGGGAGGTGGATGCAGTTCAGTGTGTGCGAGTTACATGTTGAGCAGCTGATCACACAGAAAAGAAGAGGCTGCGCTGCAATTGCCTTTTCATTTGCAGCTTATAAACTGCACAGCCCACAATGAAACAATTCCACTTCCTTCTGTGCTACATACAGGATCACATTCTCTCAGTCTCTAAGAGCCAGGACCCCCAGCGGAGCTCTTCCCTGCGCTGCTCCTACACCAATGAGGCCGGAGCCGCAAACAGCTTGGCTTTTTCCCTGGCACCGGCTGCCAGCGCTCATCAAAATAACCACACGATGGCGCTGTCGACTAACAAAAGAAGGAAACGCACCGAGGCCAGCTCCAAAGGACAGAGCCGAGTTGGAAACGTCCCTGCTCTCAAATTAACTGTGCCAGGAAAAAAAGACTTTGCTGATCTTCCCCCTCCAAGTGTGCAAACACTTTTGCACCACACTCAAAGGGCAACACAAAATCCTCTGCCCTAACAAACATTTTCACTCTCGCAGAGTCCGGTAACAAACTCAAAGACATCCGCTCAACAAATGTGCCAGCTGAGAGAGAAAGTTCTTTGCTGCCTACAATTTCAACTTCACCCATCAAACAATGAACACACACCCTGCTATTAGCACTTTTCTTTTCTGCTCTACGCTCCTAAGCTTTCAGTCTCAGAGTCAAGATCCAAGCAGCATGGCAACAGGGACTACTCACACACTAAAGCTACAAGGACAAAAAGCTCAACAACTTGGTGTCTAGATTCCCACTGTCAGTTCAACAGCTCTAACCCACAGGGAAACCTCTTGGGAAAAACCTTTAAATTCACTGAGACCACCCAAAGTGCCACTCCAAACTTAATTTCTTTGCCAAAGCGAATAACAAGAAGCTCATTTCAGGAGAAATGGCATCCCCTCCTCCAAAATCCAAAACATCCAGTGACTGATCCCATACAATGGTGTCAGAACACTCTTACTAGAGGCAGACAGCCTTCCAAAGATGGATACTGACTCAATGACTGTACAAATTGAGGGAGTGCTTCCAAATATGCCGGCACAAGAAGCTGCTGTCGTCCTTGAGCTGCGCGACACAGCTTCTTATCTGCACCTCCAACTCTGGGGCTACGTGCTTTCCTTCCCATGAGAAAGCATTGCCATTCTCCTTCAGGAACTTACCAAGCCAAACTGTACGCCATGTCCTGTACTATGTCCAACAATGGCTCCTGCACAGAAGGGTCTACGACATAAATATCTTGCTGGACTATACCTCCTCATGGTACCTTTAACGCCTGCCCTATTACATTGTCACTATATCTTTTACTTGCCAAGGAAAGGCACTCAGAGTCACTTGGCCTTGCCTTGCCTTTGATGCTGTGGCTAGTCTACTCTTGTTTTGCTTGCTTGCTTATGTGTGCCTTGCCTGGCAAGACCTAGAAAGACCTTCCTTGCTTTGCTTTGCCTTGCCTACCGCTCTTTGCAATGCAAACCAAGTGTAGGCGCAATTGTAGGCGAGTCAAGGGAGAAACTGACAAGGCTGGAGCCATGAGGGGCAAGCAAATGGAGTGGTAGGTGAGAGAAGGCCCAGAACTTCTAGGCAAGGATGGGCATAGGAAGGCCAGGCAGAAACAGGAAGGCCTAGGCAAGGCTAGGTTTCCCTGGAGGAAAGCAGTCAAGTGTGGGCAGGTCAAGTGTGGGCGTAGGCACTGGAGGGAGTGCAAGGCTAGGGAGGCAAGGCAGGGCAAGGCAAGGAAACTTTGGGGTCACCAAGGCGAGACAAATGAGAGGTACATTCAAAGACTGCTGGTACACAAAAGGGGCTAGGACAGACTTCTCTGTCTGGCCTTGATCTCATATGGGCCATCTCTAATCTGCACCTAATACACTTGGATTACCTGCTTTCCTTGGTATACAAAAGAACTGTCATTCTGGTCCTGAAGCGCAAAGGTGAAATGTGAATTTTATGTCCAAAATTCAAGACATGTAAGGATAGGTGCCAGAAGCAAGCTGCCAGGACAGATGGGTGTGCTTGCACGTGACCTCTTTTGGGCTTCCTCTCACATGCTCCTGAAACGCTGGAGGTACGTGAAAGCCTTGAGAGTCCTAGGAGAAGCAGGCAGGGCAAGGCAAGATGAAGAAATTCCGCAAAAAGAGGGGTATTGAATTCCAGGTGGGGGACGAGTGAGCAAGGGAATGCAAGGCAAGGGAGAGGAGAGGTTCAAAGGTAACGCCAAGAAAAGTGGTGGCTTTTCCAGGCAAGACAAAGGAGAGGCAAGCAAGGCAATGAGAGTCCTAGAAGGAGAAGGAAATGAAAGATTGGAGCTGGACAAAGGGGAAGGGAAACTGGACAAAGTGGCAAGGGGGATGGGGGGTGCAAGGCACTGGACTGGTAGGAAGGGCAAGGGAAAGACATGGATGGGTCAGGAAGGAAGAGGAAAACAATGGCCAGGAATGACAAAGAAATGCAAGGTTGGATAGGAAAGGAAAGGCAAGGCAATGTAGGGAAGGGGTAGGCCAGACAATGGGTGTCTTAAGAGGAAAAGTATGCATAGCAAGGCCAAGAGAAAAGCGGTAAAGAAGTTAGCGTGGGGGATAGGTGAGTGTAGCTGAGAAAGAAAGAAAATGCCTCATTCCAGTTTGTATGTATGTATGTGTGTGTGAAGTTTGCAGGATGTAAAGCAGAAGAAAGCAGTGACTTGATGGTGGAGTGAATGGATGCTTTTGAATACACGTGGCAAGGTCCAAGCAAACTATTTGTCTTGGCACATCTGTGTCCCATAAACTTCTTAGTTTAGATTCAGACTGTAAGCGGGACAGAGAACACCCCTAAAATTACAGCTGAGCAAGAAAGCAGGTCGCATCAGCATGTTTTAAAGGAAGCAGTTTTTTTGTGTGAGAAGAAAATGGACATATGAGACTCCAGCAGTATCGACGTTCAGCTTAGAAGCAAAGTGCAATGATTCCGTACAAACTCTGAAAATAAAACGCAGCAATAAAAAGGCAATGGGACATGTCAGCGAAAGCTTTGTGGCCAAGCAGGGTGAGATGTTTGAAGCAGAACCACAGTTTGGTTTCACTAAGGATCCATCATGGTGGATTGCAAACATGTGCCAAGACAACACATCTTCTGCAGCTGTTGCAGCTCTCCGCAGGAACACTAGCGCTTTCCCTTAGACTCTAAAATGCAGAGAAATGGCCTGCGCAGCGCAGAAGCTATTTGTGCTGCTTGTACACCTCTTCCAACCCCTCAGTGGAAACTATTGTGCCTGCCTTTAGACTCTGAGATCCAGAGAACACAATGGTAGAGGCAGTGGAGAATGGAAGGAGAGAGTGAAGTTTGATGAGTGAGTTTGATGTGACTTATGTGGAGCACGCAGAAAATGTAGCCCCGTACTGGTTTTTACACCTGGAGCCTATTTCTGTAAGACATTTCAGGTGGACATTTTTGATCAAGAAGCCAGAGTGAAAAAATTGACAGCAGGTCTCTCTGGGAAAGAAAAAGCAGCAAGGCGTCGTGTGCCATTTAAATGCTGCTATAAGAAGGGCGTACTTTAGCAGCATCTCTCTTGACACTTCTATCTGTGTAATCTCTAGCTGCTTGGACACAGCGACACTGAAAATAATTGTACTGCAAATACCAAGTTACACAGGGAAAAAGGGTAGGTCAGCAAATGCCTTCTGTCCTGGCACATCTCTCAGTCAGAACTCCAGCTGAAAAATTTTGCTGTAATGATGGACTTTGCCACTTGGAGAGAATTTATATAGTTGGGAAGAAACATTCAAAGCCCTAGTACATTTCGTCTATTTTACGGACTGCAAAGGCACTATGAAGGCCAGCCCTAGCTTTTTGTTGGACTTTTTGAGTAGCTGCTGGACGTTTTGAAGCGGTTTGGGATCTGCTAGAGTGCAAGGTAATACATAGAGTTTGAGGAAAGTGATATACACATTTTATATCTCCAGGGAGGTGGATGCAGTTCAGTGTGTGCGAGTTACATGTTGAGCAGCTGATCACACAGAAAAGAAGAGGCTGCGCTGCAATTGCCTTTTCATTTGCAGCTTATAAACTGCACAGCCCACAATGAAACAATTCCACTTCCTTCTGTGCTACATACAGGATCACATTCTCTCAGTCTCTAAGAGCCAGGACCCCCAGCGGAGCTCTTCCCTGCGCTGCTCCTACACCAATGAGGCCGGAGCCGCAAACAGCTTGGCTTTTTCCCTGGCACCGTCTGCCAGCGCTCATCAAAATAACCACACGATGGCGCTGTCGACTAACAAAAGAAGGAAACGCACCGAGGCCAGCTCCAAAGGACAGAGCCCAATTGGAAACGTCCCTGCTCTCAAATTAACTGTGCCAGGAAAAAAAGACTTTGCTGATCTTCCCCCTCCAAGTGTGCAAACACTTTTGCACCACACTCAAAGGGCAACACAAAATCCTCTGCCCTAACAAACATTTTCACTCTCGCAGAGTCCGGTAACAAACTCAAAGACATCCGCTCAACAAATGTGCCAGCTGAGAGAGAAAGTTCTTTGCTGCCTACAATTTCAACTTCACCCATCAAACAATGAACACACACCCTGCTATTAGCACTTTTCTTTTCTGCTCTACGCTCCTAAGCTTTCAGTCTCAGAGTCAAGATCCAAGCAGCATGGCAACAGGGACTACTCACACACTAAAGCTACAAGGACAAAAAGCTCAACAACTTGGTGTCTAGATTCCCACTGTCAGTTCAACAGCTCTAACCCACAGGGAAACCTCTTGGGAAAAACCTTTAAATTCACTGAGACCACCCAAAGTGCCCATCCAAACTTAATTTCTTTGCCAAAGCGAATAACAAGAAGCTCATTTCAGGAGAAATGGAGTCCCCTCCTCCAAAATCCAAAACATCCAGTGACTGATCCCATACAATGGTGTCAGAACACTCTTACTAGAGGCAGACAGCCTTCCAAAGATGGATACTGACTCAATGACTGTACAAATTGAGGGAGTGCTTCCAAATATGCCGGCACAAGAAGCTGCTGTCGTCCTTGAGCTGCGCGACACAGCTTCTTATCTGCACCTCCAACTCTGGGGCTACGTGCTTTCCTTCCCATGAGAAAGCATTGCCATTCTCCTTCAGGAACTTACCAAGCCAAACTGTACGCCATGTCCTGTACTATGTCCAACAATGGCTCCTGCACAGAAGGGTCTACGACATAAATATCTTGCTGGACTATACCTCCTCATGGTACCTTTAACGCCTGCCCTATTACATTGTCACTATATCTTTTACTTGCCAAGGAAAGGCACTCAGAGTCACTTGGCCTTGCCTTGCCTTTGATGCTGTGGCTAGTCTACTCTTGTTTTGCTTGCTTGCTTATGTGTGCCTTGCCTGGCAAGACCTAGAAAGACCTTCCTTGCTTTGCTTTGCCTTGCCTACCGCTCTTTGCAATGCAAACCAAGTGTAGGCGCAATTGTAGGCAAGTCAAGGGAGAAGCTGACAAGGCTGGAGCCATGAGGGGCAAGCAAATGGAGTGGTAGGTGAGAGAAGGCCCAGAACTTCTAGGCAAGGATGGGCATAGGAAGGCCAGGCAGAAACTGGAAGGCCTAGGCAAGGCTAGGTTTCCCTGGAGGAAAGCAGTCAAGTGTGGGCAGGTCAAGTGTGGGCGTAGGCACTGGAGGGAGTGCAAGGCTAGGGAGGCAAGGCAGGGCAAGGCAAGGAAACTTTGGGGTCACCAAGGCAAGACAAATGAGAGGTACATTCAAAGACTGCTGGTACACAAAAGGGGCTAGGACAGACTTCTCTGTCTGGCCTTGATCTCATATGGGCCATCTCTAATCTGCACCTAATACACTTGGATTACCTGCTTTCCTTGGTATACAAAAGAACTGTCATTCTGGTCCTGAAGCGCAAAGGTGAAATGTGAATTTTATGTCCAAAATTCAAGACATGTAAGGATAGGTGCCAGAAGCAAGCTGCCAGGACAGATGGGTGTGCTTGCACGTGACCTCTTTTGGGCTTCCTCTCACATGCTCCTGAAACGCTGGAGGTACGTGAAAGCCTTGAGAGTCCTAGGAGAAGCAGGCAGGGCAAGGCAAGATGAAGAAATTCCGCAAAAAGAGGGGTATTGAATTCCAGGTGGGGGACGAGTGAGCAAGGGAATGCAAGGCAAGGGAGAGGAGAGGTTCAAAGGTAACGCCAAGAAAAGTGGTGGCTTTGCCAGGCAAGACAAAGGAGAGGCAAGCAAGGCAATGAGAGTCCTAGAAGGAGAAGGAAATGAAAGATTGGAGCTGGACAAAGGGGAAGGGAAACTGGACAAAGTGGCAAGGGGGATGGGTGGTGCAAGGCACTGGACTGGTAGGAAGGGCAAGGGAAAGACATGGATGGGTCAGGAAGGAAGAGGAAAACAATGGCCAGGAATGACAAAGAAATGCAAGGTTGGATAGGAAAGGAAAGGCAAGGCAATGTAGGGAAGGGGTAGGCCAGACAATGGGTGTCTTAAGAGGAAAAGTATGCATAGCAAGGCCAAGAGAAAAGCGGTAAAGAAGTTAGCGTGGGGGCTAGGTGAGTGTAGCTGAGAAAGAAAGAAAATGCCTCATTCCAGTTTGTATGTATGTATGTGTGTGTGAAGTTTGCAGGATGTAAAGCAGAAGAAAGCAGTGACTTGATGGTGGAGTGAATGGATGCTTTTGAATACACGTGGCAAGGTCCAAGCAAACTATTTGTCTTGGCACATCTGTGTCCCATAAACTTCTTAGTTTAGATTCAGACTGTAAGCGGGACAGAGAACACCCCTAAAATTACAGCTGAGCAAGAAAGCAGGTCGCATCAGCATGTTTTAAAGGAAGCAGTTTTTTTGTGTGAGAAGAAAATGGACATATGAGACTCCAGCAGTATCGACGTTCAGCTTAGAAGCAAAGTGCAATGATTCCGTACAAACTCTGAAAATGAAACGCAGCAATAAAAAGGCAATGGGACATGTCAGCGAAAGCTTTGTGGCCAAGCAGGGTGAGATGTTTGAAGCAGAACCACAGTTTGGTTTCACTAAGGATCCATCATGGTGGATTGCAAACATGTGCCAAGACAACACATATTCTGCAGCTGTTGCAGCTCTCCGCAGGAACACTAGCGCTTTCCCTTAGACTCTAAAATGCAGAGAAATGGCCTGCGCAGCGCAGAAGCTATTTGTGCTGCTTGTACACCTCTTCCAACCCCTCAGTGGAAACTATTGCGCCTGCCTTTAGACTCTGAGATCCAGAGAACACAATGGTAGAGGCAGTGGAGAATGGAAGGAGAGAGTGAAGTTTGATGAGTGAGTTTGATGTGACTTATGTGGAGCACGCAGAAAATGTAGCCCCGTACTGGTTTTTACACCTGGAGCCTATTTCTGTAAGACATTTCAGGTGGACATTTTTGATCAAGAAGCCAGAGTGAAAAAATTGACAGCAGGTCTCTCTGGGAAAGAAAAAGCAGCAAGGCGTCGTGTGCCATTTAAATGCTGCTATAAGAAGGGCGTACTTTAGCAGCATCTCTCTTGACACTTCTATCTGTGTAATCTCTAGCTGCTTGGACACAGCGACACTGAAAATAATTGTACTGCAAATACCAAGTTACACAGGGAAAAAGGGTAGGTCAGCAAATGCCTTCTGTCCTGGCACATCTCTCAGTCAGAACTCCAGCTGAAAAATTTTGCTGTAATGATGGACTTTGCCACTTGGAGAGAATTTATATAGTTGGGAAGAAACATTCAAAGCCCTAGTACATTTCGTCTATTTTACGGACTGCAAAGGCACTATGAAGGCCAGCCCTAGCTTTTTGTTGGACTTTTTGAGTAGCTGCTGGACGTTTTGAAGCGGTTTGGGATCTGCTAGAGTGCAAGGTAATACATAGAGTTTGAGGAAAGTGATATACACATTTTATATCTCCAGGGAGGTGGATGCAGTTCAGTGTGTGCGAGTTACATGTTGAGCAGCTGATCACACAGAAAAGAAGAGGCTGCGCTGCAATTGCCTTTTCATTTGCAGCTTATAAACTGCACAGCCCACAATGAAACAATTCCACTTCCTTCTGTGCTACATACAGGATCACATTCTCTCAGTCTCTAAGAGCCAGGACCCCCAGCGGAGCTCTTCCCTGCGCTGCTCCTACACCAATGAGGCCGGAGCCGCAAACAGCTTGGCTTTTTCCCTGGCACCGTCTGCCAGCGCTCATCAAAATAACCACACGATGGCGCTGTCGACTAACAAAAGAAGGAAACGCACCGAGGCCAGCTCCAAAGGACAGAGCCCAATTGGAAACGTCCCTGCTCTCAAATTAACTGTGCCAGGAAAAAAAGACTTTGCTGATCTTCCCCCTCCAAGTGTGCAAACACTTTTGCACCACACTCAAAGGGCAACACAAAATCCTCTGCCCTAACAAACATTTTCACTCTCGCAGAGTCCGGTAACAAACTCAAAGACATCCGCTCAACAAATGTGCCAGCTGAGAGAGAAAGTTCTTTGCTGCCTACAATTTCAACTTCACCCATCAAACAATGAACACACACCCTGCTATTAGCACTTTTCTTTTCTGCTCTACGCTCCTAAGCTTTCAGTCTCAGAGTCAAGATCCAAGCAGCATGGCAACAGGGACTACTCACACACTAAAGCTACAAGGACAAAAAGCTCAACAACTTGGTGTCTAGATTCCCACTGTCAGTTCAACAGCTCTAACCCACAGGGAAACCTCTTGGGAAAAACCTTTAAATTCACTGAGACCACCCAAAGTGCCCATCCAAACTTAATTTCTTTGCCAAAGCGAATAACAAGAAGCTCATTTCAGGAGAAATGGAGTCCCCTCCTCCAAAATCCAAAACATCCAGTGACTGATCCCATACAATGGTGTCAGAACACTCTTACTAGAGGCAGACAGCCTTCCAAAGATGGATACTGACTCAATGACTGTACAAATTGAGGGAGTGCTTCCAAATATGCCGGCACAAGAAGCTGCTGTCGTCCTTGAGCTGCGCGACACAGCTTCTTATCTGCACCTCCAACTCTGGGGCTACGTGCTTTCCTTCCCATGAGAAAGCATTGCCATTCTCCTTCAGGAACTTACCAAGCCAAACTGTACGCCATGTCCTGTACTATGTCCAACAATGGCTCCTGCACAGAAGGGTCTACGACATAAATATCTTGCTGGACTATACCTCCTCATGGTACCTTTAACGCCTGCCCTATTACATTGTCACTATATCTTTTACTTGCCAAGGAAAGGCACTCAGAGTCACTTGGCCTTGCCTTGCCTTTGATGCTGTGGCTAGTCTACTCTTGTTTTGCTTGCTTGCTTATGTGTGCCTTGCCTGGCAAGACCTAGAAAGACCTTCCTTGCTTTGCTTTGCCTTGCCTACCGCTCTTTGCAATGCAAACCAAGTGTAGGAGCAATTGTAGGCAAGTCAAGGGAGAAGCTGACAAGGCTGGAGCCATGAGGGGCAAGCAAATGGAGTGGTAGGTGAGAGAAGGCCCAGAACTTCTAGGCAAGGATGGGCATAGGAAGGCCAGGCAGAAACAGGAAGGCCTAGGCAAGGCTAGGTTTCCCTGGAGGAAAGCAGTCAAGTGTGGGCAGGTCAAGTGTGGGCGTAGGCACTGGAGGGAGTGCAAGGCTAGGGAGGCAAGGCAGGGCAAGGCAAGGAAACTTTGGGGTCACCAAGGCAAGACAAATGAGAGGTACATTCAAAGACTGCTGGTACACAAAAGGGGCTAGGACAGACTTCTCTGTCTGGCCTTGATCTCATATGGGCCATCTCTAATCTGCACCTAATACACTTGGATTACCTGCTTTCCTTGGTATACAAAAGAACTGTCATTCTGGTCCTGAAGCGCAAAGGTGAAATGTGAATTTTATGTCCAAAATTCAAGACATGTAAGGATAGGTGCCAGAAGCAAGCTGCCAGGACAGATGGGTGTGCTAGCACGTGACCTCTTTTGGGCTTCCTCTCACATGCTCCTGAAACGCTGGAGGTACGTGAAAGCCTTGAGAGTCCTAGGAGAAGCAGGCAGGGCAAGGCAAGATGAAGAAATGCAGCAAAAAGAGGGGTATTGAATTCCAGGTGGGGGACGAGTGAGCAAGGGAATGCAAGGCAAGGGAGAGGAGAGGTTCAAAGGGAACGCCAAGAAAAGTGGTGGCTTTTCCAGGCAAGACAAAGGAGAGGCAAGCAAGGCAATGAGAGTCCTAGAAGGAGAAGGAAATGAAAGATTGGAGCTGGACAAAGGGGAAGGGAAACTGGACAAAGTGGCAAGGGGGATGGGTGGTGCAAGGCACTGGACTGGTAGGAAGGGCAAGGGAAAGACATGGATAGGTCAGGAAGGAAGAGGAAAACAATGGCCAGGAATGACAAAGAAATGCAAGGTTGGATAGGAAAGGAAAGGCAAGGCAATGTAGGGAAGGGGTAGGCCAGACAATGGGTGTCTTAAGAGGAAAAGTATGCATAGCAAGGCCAAGAGAAAAGCGGTAAAGATGTTAGCGTGGGGGATAGGTGAGTGTAGCTGAGAAAGAAAGAAAATGCCTCATTCCAGTTTGTATGTATGTATGTGTGTGTGAAGTTTGCAGGATGTAAAGCAGAAGAAAGCAGTGACTTGATGGTGGAGTGAATGGATGCTTTTGAATACACGTGGCAAGGTCCAAGCAAACTATTTGTCTTGGCACATCTGTGTCCCATAAACTTCTTAGTTTAGATTCAGACTGTAAGCGGGACAGAGAACACCCCTAAAATTACAGCTGAGCAAGAAAGCAGGTCGCATCAGCATGTTTTAAAGGAAGCAGTTTTTTTGTGTGAGAAGAAAATGGACATATGAGACTCCAGCAGTATCGATGTTCAGCTTAGAAGCAAAGTGCAATGATTCCGTACAAACTCTGAAAATGAAACGCAGCAATAAAAAGGCAATGGGACATGTCAGCGAAAGCTTTGTGGCCAAGCAGGGTGAGATGTTTGAAGCAGAACCACAGTTTGGTTTCACTAAGGATCCATCATGGTGGATTGCAAACATGTGCCAAGACAACACATATTCTGCAGCTGTTGCAGCTCTCCGCAGGAACACTAGCGCTTTCCCTTAGACTCTAAAATGCAGAGAAATGGCCTGCGCAGCGCAGAAGCTATTTGTGCTGCTTGTACACCTCTTCCAACCCCTCAGTGGAAACTATTGCGCCTGCCTTTAGACTCTGAGATCCAGAGAACACAATGGTAGAGGCAGTGGTGGAGAATGGAAGGAGAGAGTGATGTTTGATGAGTGAGTTTGATGTGACTTATGTGGAGCACGCAGAAAATGTAGCCCCGTACTGGTTTTTACACCTGGAGCCTATTTCTGTAAGACATTTCAGGTGGACATTTTTGATCAAGAAGCCAGAGTGAAAAAATTGACAGCAGGTCTCTCTGGGAAAGAAAAAGCAGCAAGGCGTCGTGTGCCATTTAAATGCTGCTATAAGAAGGGCGTACTTTAGCAGCATCTCTCTTGACACTTCTATCTGTGTAATCTCTAGCTGCTTGGACACAGCGACACTGAAAATAATTGTACTGCAAATACCAAGTTACACAGGGAAAAAGGGTAGGTCAGCAAATGCCTTCTGTCCTGGCACATCTCTCAGTCAGAACTCCAGCTGAAAAATTTTGCTGTAATGATGGACTTTGCCACTTGGAGAGAATTTATATAGTTGGGAAGAAACATTCAAAGCCCTAGTGCATTTCGTCTATTTTACGGACTGCAAAGGCACTATGAAGGCCAGCCCTAGCTTTTTGTTGGACTTTTTCTTTTTGAGTAGCTGCTGGACGTTTTGAAGCGGTTTGGGATCTGCTAGAGTGCAAGGTAATACATAGAGTTTGAGGAAAGTGATATACACATTTTATATCTCCAGGGAGGTGGATGTAGTTCAGTGTGTGCGAGTTACATGTTGAGCAGCTGATCACACAGAAAAGAAGAGGCTGCGCTGCAATTGCCTTTTCATTTGCAGCTTATAAACTGCACAGCCCACAATGAAACAATTCCACTTCCTTCTGTGCTACATACAGGATCACATTCTCTCAGTCTCTAAGAGCCAGGACCCCCAGCGGAGCTCTTCCCTGCGCTGCTCCTACACCAATGAGGCCGGAGCCGCAAACAGCTTGGCTTTTTCCCTGGCACCGTCTGCCAGCGCTCATCAAAATAACCACACGATGGCGCTGTCGACTAACAAAAGAAGGAAACGCACCGAGGCCAGCTCCAAAGGACAGAGCCGAGTTGGAAACGTCCCTGCTCTCAAATTAACTGTGCCAGGAAAAAAAGACTTTGCTGATCTTCCCCCTCCAAGTGTGCAAACACTTTTGCACCACACTCAAAGGGCAACACAAAATCCTCTGCCCTAACAAACATTTTCACTCTCGCAGAGTCCGGTAACAAACTCAAAGACATCCGCTCAACAAATGTGCCAGCTGAGAGAGAAAGTTCTTTGCTGCCTACAATTTCAACTTCACCCATCAAACAATGAACACACACCCTGCTATTAGCACTTTTCTTTTCTGCTCTACGCTCCTAAGCTTTCAGTCTCAGAGTCAAGATCCAAGCAGCATGGCAACAGGGACTACTCACACACTAAAGCTACAAGGACAAAAAGCTCAACAACTTGGTGTCTAGATTCCCACTGTCAGTTCAACAGCTCTAACCCACAGGGAAACCTCTTGGGAAAAACCTTTAAATTCACTGAGACCACCCAAAGTGCCCATCCAAACTTAATTTCTTTGCCAAAGCGAATAACAAGAAGCTCATTTCAGGAGAAATGGAGTCCCCTCCTCCAAAATCCAAAACATCCAGTGACTGATCCCATACAATGGTGTCAGAACACTCTTACTAGAGGCAGACAGCCTTCCAAAGATGGATACTGACTCAATGACTGTACAAATTGAGGGAGTGCTTCCAAATATGCCGGCACAAGAAGCTGCTGTCGTCCTTGAGCTGCGCGACACAGCTTCTTATCTGCACCTCCAACTCTGGGGCTACGTGCTTTCCTTCCCATGAGAAAGCATTGCCATTCTCCTTCAGGAACTTACCAAGCCAAACTGTATGCCATGTCCTGTACTATGTCCAACAATGGCTCCTGCACAGAAGGGTCTACGACATAAATATCTTGCTGGACTATACCTCCTCATGGTACCTTTAACGCCTGCCCTATTACATTGTCACTATATCTTTTACTTGCCAAGGAAAGGCACTCAGAGTCACTTGGCCTTGCCTTGCCTTTGATGCTGTGGCTAGTCTACTCTTGTTTTGCTTGCTTGCTTATGTGTGCCTTGCCTGGCAAGACCTAGAAAGACCTTCCTTGCTTTGCTTTGCCTTGCCTACCGCTCTTTGCAATGCAAACCAAGTGTAGGCACAATTGTAGGCGAGTCAAGGGAGAAGCTGACAAGGCTGGAGCCATGAGGGGCAAGCAAATGGAGTGGTAGGTGAGAGAAGGCCCAGAACTTCTAGGCAAGGATGGGCATAGGAAGGCCAGGCAGAAACAGGAAGGCCTAGGCAAGGCTAGGTTTCCCTGGAGGAAAGCAGTCAAGTGTGGGCAGGTCAAGTGTGGGCGTAGGCACTGGAGGGAGTGCAAGGCTAGGGAGGCAAGGCAGGGCAAGGCAAGGAAACTTTGGGGTCACCAAGGCAAGACAAATGAGAGGTACATTCAAAGACTGCTGGTACACAAAAGGGGCTAGGACAGACTTCTCTGTCTGGCCTTGATCTCATATGGGCCATCTCTAATCTGCACCTAATACACTTGGATTACCTGCTTTCCTTGGTATACAAAAGAACTGTCATTCTGGTCCTGAAGCGCAAAGGTGAAATGTGAATTTTATGTCCAAAATTCAAGACATGTAAGGATAGGTGCCAGAAGCAAGCTGCCAGGACAGATGGGTGTGCTTGCACGTGACCTCTTTTGGGCTTCCTCTCACATGCTCCTGAAACGCTGGAGGTACGTGAAAGCCTTGAGAGTCCTAGGAGAAGCAGGCAGGGCAAGGCAAGATGAAGAAATGCAGCAAAAAGAGGGGTATTGAATTCCAGGTGGGGGACGAGTGAGCAAGGGAATGCAAGGCAAGGGAGAGGAGAGGTTCAAAGGGAACGCCAAGAAAAGTGGTGGCTTTTCCAGGCAAGACAAAGGAGAGGCAAGCAAGGCAATGAGAGTCCTAGAAGGAGAAGGAAATGAAAGATTGGAGCTGGACAAAGGGGAAGGGAAACTGGACAAAGTGGCAAGGGGGATGGGTGGTGCAAGGCACTGGACTGGTAGGAAGGGCAAGGGAAAGACATGGATAGGTCAGGAAGGAAGAGGAAAACAATGGCCAGGAATGACAAAGAAATGCAAGGTTGGATAGGAAAGGAAAGGCAAGGCAATGTAGGGAAGGGGTAGGCCAGACAATGGGTGTCTTAAGAGGAAAAGTATGCATAGCAAGGCCAAGAGAAAAGCGATAAAGAAGTTAGCGTGGGGGATAGGTGAGTGTAGCTGAGAAAGAAAGAAAATGCCTCATTCCAGTTTGTATGTATGTATGTGTGTGTGAAGTTTGCAGGATGTAAAGCAGAAGAAAGCAGTGACTTGATGGTGGAGTGAATGGATGCTTTTGAATACACGTGGCAAGGTCCAAGCAAACTATTTGTCTTGGCACATCTGTGTCCCATAAACTTCTTAGTTTAGATTCAGACTGTAAGCGGGACAGAGAACACCCCTAAAATTACAGCTGAGCAAGAAAGCAGGTGGCACCAGCATGTTTTAAAGGAAGCAGTTTTTTTGTGTGAGAAGAAAATGGACATATGAGACTCCAGCAGTATCGACGTTCAGCTTAGAAGCAAAGTGCAATGATTCCGTACAAACTCTGAAAATGAAACGCAGCAATAAAAAGGCAATGGGACATGTCAGCGAAAGCTTTGTGGCCAAGCAGGGTGAGATGTTTGAAGCAGAACCACAGTTTGGTTTCACTAAGGATCCATCATGGTGGATTGCAAACATGTGCCAAGACAACACATATTCTGCAGCTGTTGCAGCTCTCCGCAGGAACACTAGCGCTTTCCCTTAGACTCTAAAATGCAGAGAAATGGCCTGCGCAGCGCAGAAGCTATTTGTGCTGCTTGTACACCTCTTCCAACCCCTCAGTGGAAACTATTGCGCCTGCCTTTAGACTCTGAGATCCAGAGAACACAATGGTAGAGGCAGTGGTGGAGAATGGAAGGAGAGAGTGATGTTTGATGAGTGAGTTTGATGTGACTTATGTGGAGCACGCAGAAAATGTAGCCCCGTACTGGTTTTTACACCTGGAGCCTATTTCTGTAAGACATTTCAGGTGGACATTTTTGATCAAGAAGCCAGAGTGAAAAAATTGACAGCAGGTCTCTCTGGGAAAGAAAAAGCAGCAAGGCGTCGTGTGCCATTTAAATGCTGCTATAAGAAGGGCGTACTTTAGCAGCATCTCTCTTGACACTTCTATCTGTGTAATCTCTAGCTGCTTGGACACAGCGACACTGAAAATAATTGTACTGCAAATACCAAGTTACACAGGGAAAAAGGGTAGGTCAGCAAATGCCTTCTGTCCTGGCACATCTCTCAGTCAGAACTCCAGCTGAAAAATTTTGCTGTAATGATGGACTTTGCCACTTGGAGAGAATTTATATAGTTGGGAAGAAACATTCAAAGCCCTAGTGCATTTCGTCTATTTTACGGACTGCAAAGGCACTATGAAGGCCAGCCCTAGCTTTTTGTTGGACTTTTTCTTTTTGAGTAGCTGCTGGACGTTTTGAAGCGGTTTGGGATCTGCTAGAGTGCAAGGTAATACATAGAGTTTGAGGAAAGTGATATACACATTTTATATCTCCAGGGAGGTGGATGTAGTTCAGTGTGTGCGAGTTACATGTTGAGCAGCTGATCACACAGAAAAGAAGAGGCTGCGCTGCAATTGCCTTTTCATTTGCAGCTTATAAACTGCACAGCCCACAATGAAACAATTCCACTTCCTTCTGTGCTACATACAGGATCACATTCTCTCAGTCTCTAAGAGCCAGGACCCCCAGCGGAGCTCTTCCCTGCGCTGCTCCTACACCAATGAGGCCGGAGCCGCAAACAGCTTGGCTTTTTCCCTGGCACCGTCTGCCAGCGCTCATCAAAATAACCACACGATGGCGCTGTCGACTAACAAAAGAAGGAAACGCACCGAGGCCAGCTCCAAAGGACAGAGCCGAGTTGGAAACGTCCCTGCTCTCAAATTAACTGTGCCAGGAAAAAAAGACTTTGCTGATCTTCCCCCTCCAAGTGTGCAAACACTTTTGCACCACACTCAAAGGGCAACACAAAATCCTCTGCCCTAACAAACATTTTCACTCTCGCAGAGTCCGGTAACAAACTCAAAGACATCCGCTCAACAAATGTGCCAGCTGAGAGAGAAAGTTCTTTGCTGCCTACAATTTCAACTTCACCCATCAAACAATGAACACACACCCTGCTATTAGCACTTTTCTTTTCAGCTCTACGCTCCTAAGCTTTCAGTCTCAGAGTCAAGATCCAAGCAGCATGGCAACAGGGACTACTCACACACTAAAGCTACAAGGACAAAAAGCTCAACAACTTGCTGTCTAGATTCCCACTGTCAGTTCAACAGCTCTAACCCACAGGGAAACCTCTTGGGAAAAACCTTTAAATTCACTGAGACCACCCAAAGTGCCCATCCAAACTTAATTTCTTTGCCAAAGCGAATAACAAGAAGCTCATTTCAGGAGAAATGGAGTCCCCTCCTCCAAAATCCAAAACATCCAGTGACTGATCCCATACAATGGTGTCAGAACACTCTTACTAGAGGCAGACAGCCTTCCAAAGATGGATACTGACTCAATGACTGTACAAATTGAGGGAGTGCTTCCAAATATGCCGGCACAAGAAGCTGCTGTCGTCCTTGAGCTGCGCGACACAGCTTCTTATCTGCACCTCCAACTCTGGGGCTACGTGCTTTCCTTCCCATGAGAAAGCATTGCCATTCTCCTTCAGGAACTTACCAAGCCAAACTGTATGCCATGTCCTGTACTATGTCCAACAATGGCTCCTGCACAGAAGGGTCTACGACATAAATATCTTGCTGGACTATACCTCCTCATGGTACCTTTAACGCCTGCCCTATTACATTGTCACTATATCTTTTACTTGCCAAGGAAAGGCACTCAGAGTCACTTGGCCTTGCCTTGCCTTTGATGCTGTGGCTAGTCTACTCTTGTTTTGCTTGCTTGCTTATGTGTGCCTTGCCTGGCAAGACCTAGAAAGACCTTCCTTGCTTTGCTTTGCCTTGCCTACCGCTCTTTGCAATGCAAACCAAGTGTAGGCGCAATTGTAGGCGAGTCAAGGGAGAAGCTGACAAGGCTGGAGCCATGAGGGGCAAGCAAATGGAGTGGTAGGTGAGAGAAGGCCCAGAACTTCTAGGCAAGGATGGGCATAGGAAGGCCAGGCAGAAACAGGAAGGCCTAGGCAAGGCTAGGTTTCCCTGGAGGAAAGCAGTCAAGTGTGGGCAGGTCAAGTGTGGGCGTAGGCACTGGAGGGAGTGCAAGGCTAGGGAGGCAAGGCAGGGCAAGGCAAGGAAACTTTGGGGTCACCAAGGCAAGACAAATGAGAGGTACATTCAAAGACTGCTGGTACACAAAAGGGGCTAGGACAGACTTCTCTGTCTGGCCTTGATCTCATATGGGCCATCTCTAATCTGCACCTAATACACTTGGATTACCTGCTTTCCTTGGTATACAAAAGAACTGTCATTCTGGTCCTGAAGCGCAAAGGTGAAATGTGAATTTTATGTCCAAAATTCAAGACATGTAAGGATAGGTGCCAGAAGCAAGCTGCCAGGACAGATGGGTGTGCTTGCACGTGACCTCTTTTGGGCTTCCTCTCACATGCTCCTGAAACGCTGGAGGTACGTGAAAGCCTTGAGAGTCCTAGGAGAAGCAGGCAGGGCAAGGCAAGATGAAGAAATTCCGCAAAAAGAGGGGTATTGAATTCCAGGTGGGGGACGAGTGAGCAAGGGAATGCAAGGCAAGGGAGAGGAGAGGTTCAAAGGTAACGCCAAGAAAAGTGGTGGCTTTTCCAGGCAAGACAAAGGAGAGGCAAGCAAGGCAATGAGAGTCCTAGAAGGAGAAGGAAATGAAAGATTGGAGCTGGACAAAGGGGAAGGGAAACTGGACAAAGTGGCAAGGGGGATGGGTGGTGCAAGGCACTGGACTGGTAGGGAGGGCAAGGGAAAGACATGGATAGGTCAGGAAGGAAGAGGAAAACAATGGCCAGGAATGACAAAGAAATGCAAGGTTGGATAGGAAAGGAAAGGCAAGGCAATGTAGGGAAGGGGTAGGCCAGACAATGGGTGTCTTAAGAGGAAAAGTATGCATAGCAAGGCCAAGAGAAAAGCGATAAAGAAGTTAGCGTGGGGGATAGGTGAGTGTAGCTGAGAAAGAAAGAAAATGCCTCATTCCAGTTTTTATGTATGTATGTGTGTGTGAAGTTTGCAGGATGTAAAGCAGAAGAAAGCAGTGACTTGATGGTGGAGTGAATGGATGCTTTTGAATACACGTGGCAAGGTCCAAGCAAACTATTTGTCTTGGCACATCTGTGTCCCATAAACTTCTTAGTTTAGATTCAGACTGTAAGCGGGACAGAGAACACCCCTAAAATTACAGCTGAGCAAGAAAGCAGGTCGCATCAGCATGTTTTAAAGGAAGCAGTTTTTTTGTGTGAGAAGAAAATGGACATATGAGACTCCAGCAGTATCGACGTTCAGCTTAGAAGCAAAGTGCAATGATTCCGTACAAACTCTGAAAATGAAACGCAGCAATAAAAAGGCAATGGGACATGTCAGCGAAAGCTTTGTGGCCAAGCAGGGTGAGATGTTTGAAGCAGAACCACAGTTTGGTTTCACTAAGGATCCATCATGGTGGATTGCAAACATGTGCCAAGACAACACATATTCTGCAGCTGTTGCAGCTCTCCGCTTTCCCTTAGACTCTAAAATGCAGAGAAATGGCCTGCGCAGCGCAGAAGCTATTTGTGCTGCTTGTACACCTCTTCCAACCCCTCAGTGGAAACTATTGCGCCTGCCTTTAGACTCTGAGATCCAGAGAACACAATGGTAGAGGCAGTGGTGGAGAATGGAAGGAGAGAGTGAAGTTTGATGAGTGAGTTTGATGTGACTTATGTGGAGCACGCAGAAAATGTAGCCCTGTACTGGTTTTTACACCTGGAGCCTATTTCTGTAAGACATTTCAGGTGGACATTTTTGATCAAGAATCCAGAGTGAAAAAATTGACAGCAGGTCTCTCTGGGAAAGAAAAAGCAGCAAGGCGTCGTGTGCCATTTAAATGCTGCTATAAGAAGGGCATACTTTAGCAGCATCTCTCTTGACACTTCTATCTGTGTAATCTCTAGCTGCTTGGACACAGCGACACTGAAAATAATTGTACTGCAAATACCAAGTTACACAGGGAAAAAGGCTAGGTCAGCAAATGCCTTCTGTCCTGGCACATCTCTCAGTCAGAACTCCAGCTGAAAAATTTTGCTGTAATGATGGACTTTGCCACTTGGAGAGAATTTATATAGTTGGGAAGAAACATTCAAAGCCCTAGTGCATTTCGTCTATTTTACGGACTGCAAAGGCACTATGAAGGCCAGCCCTAGCTTTTTGTTGGACTTTTTCTTTTTGAGTAGCTGCTGGACGTTTTGAAGCGGTTTGGGATCTGCTAGAGTGCAAGGTAATACATAGAGTTTGAGGAAAGTGATATACACATTTTATATCTCCAGGGAGGTGGATGTAGTTCAGTGTGTGCGAGTTACATGTTGAGCAGCTGATCACACAGAAAAGAAGAGGCTGCGCTGCAATTGCCTTTTCATTTGCAGCTTATAAACTGCACAGCCCACAATGAAACAATTCCACTTCCTTCTGTGCTACATACAGGATCCCATTCTCTCAGTCTCTAAGAGCCAGGACCCCCAGCGGAGCTCTTCCCTGCGCTGCTCCTACACCAATGAGGCCGGAGCCGCAAACAGCTTGGCTTTTTCCCTGGCACCGTCTGCCAGCGCTCATCAAAATAACCACACGATGGCGCTGTCGACTAACAAAAGAAGGAAACGCACCAAGGCCAGCTCCAAAGGACAGAGCCGAGTTGGAAACGTCCCTGCTCTCAAATTAACTGTGCCAGGAAAAAAAGACTTTGCTGATCTTCCCCCTCCAAGTGTGCAAACACTTTTGCACCACACTCAAAGGGCAACACAAAATCCTCTGCCCTAACAAACATTTTCACTCTCGCAGAGTCCGGTAACAAACTCAAAGACATCCGCTCAACAAATGTGCCAGCTGAGAGAGAAAGTTCTTTGCTGCCTACAATTTCAACTTCACCCATCAAACAATGAACACACACCCTGCTATTAGCACTTTTCTTTTCTGCTCTACGCTCCTAAGCTTTCAGTCTCAGAGTCAAGATCCAAGCAGCATGGCAACAGGGACTACTCACACACTAAAGCTACAAGGACAAAAAGCTCAACAACTTGGTGTCTAGATTCCCACTGTCAGTTCAACAGCTCTAACCCACAGGGAAACCTCTTGGGAAAAACCTTTAAATTCACTGAGACCACCCAAAGTGCCCATCCAAACTTAATTTCTTTGCCAAAGCGAATAACAAGAAGCTCATTTCAGGAGAAATGGAGTCCCCTCCTCCAAAATCCAAAACATCCAGTGACTGATCCCATACAATGGTGTCAGAACACTCTTACTAGAGGCAGACAGCCTTCCAAAGATGGATACTGACTCAATGACTGTACAAATTGAGGGAGTGCTTCCAAATATGCCGGCACAAGAAGCTGCTGTCGTCCTTGAGCTGCGCGACACAGCTTCTTATCTGCACCTCCAACTCTGGGGCTACGTGCTTTCCTTCCCATGAGAAAGCATTGCCATTCTCCTTCAGGAACTTACCAAGCCAAACTGTATGCCATGTCCTGTACTATGTCCAACAATGGCTCCTGCACAGAAGGGTCTACGACATAAATATCTTGCTGGACTATACCTCCTCATGGTACCTTTAACGCCTGCCCTATTACATTGTCACTATATCTTTTACTTGCCAAGGAAAGGCACTCAGAGTCACTTGGCCTTGCCTTGCCTTTGATGCTGTGGCTAGTCTACTCTTGTTTTGCTTGCTTGCTTGCTTATGTGTGCCTTGCCTGGCAAGACCTAGAAAGACCTTCCTTGCTTTGCTTTGCCTTGCCTACCGCTCTTTGCAATGCAAACCAAGTGTAGGCGCAATTGTAGGCAAGTCAAGGGAGAAGCTGACAAGGCTGGAGCCATGAGGGGCAAGCAAATGGAGTGGTAGGTGAGAGAAGGCCCAGAACTTCTAGGCAAGGATGGGCATAGGAAGGCCAGGCAGAAACAGGAAGGCCTAGGCAAGGCTAGGTTTCCCTGGAGGAAAGCAGTCAAGTGTGGGCAGGTCAAGTGTGGGCGTAGGCACTGGAGGGAGTGCAAGGCTAGGGAGGCAAGGCAGGGCAAGGCAAGGAAACTTTGGGGTCACCAAGGCAAGACAAATGAGAGGTACATTCAAAGACTGCTGGTACACAAAAGGGGCTAGGACAGACTTCTCTGTCTGGCCTTGATCTCATATGGGCCATCTCTAATCTGCACCTAATACACTTGGATTACCTGCTTTCCTTGGTATACAAAAGAACTGTCATTCTGGTCCTGAAGCGCAAAGGTGAAATGTGAATTTTATGTCCAAAATTCAAGACATGTAAGGATAGGTGCCAGAAGCAAGCTGCCAGGACAGATGGGTGTGCTTGCACGTGACCTCTTTTGGGCTTCCTCTCACATGCTCCTGAAACGCTGGAGGTACGTGAAAGCCTTGAGAGTCCTAGGAGAAGCAGGCAGGGCAAGGCAAGATGAAGAAATTCCGCAAAAAGAGGGGTATTGAATTCCAGGTGGGGGACGAGTGAGCAAGGGAATGCAAGGCAAGGGAGAGGAGAGGTTCAAAGGTAACGCCAAGAAAAGTGGTGGCTTTTCCAGGCAAGACAAAGGAGAGGCAAGCAAGGCAATGAGAGTCCTAGAAGGAGAAGGAAATGAAAGATTGGAGCTGGACAAAGGGGAAGGGAAACTGGACAAAGTGGCAAGGGGGATGGGTGGTGCAAGGCACTGGACTGGTAGGGAGGGCAAGGGAAAGACATGGATAGGTCAGGAAGGAAGAGGAAAACAATGGCCAGGAATGACAAAGAAATGCAAGGTTGGATAGGAAAGGAAAGGCAAGGCAATGTAGGGAAGGGGTAGGCCAGACAATGGGTGTCTTAAGAGGAAAAGTATGCATAGCAAGGCCAAGAGAAAAGCGGTAAAGAAGTTAGCGTGGGGGATAGGTGAGTGTAGCTGAGAAAGAAAGAAAATGCCTCATTCCAGTTTGTATGTATGTATGTGTGTGTGAAGTTTGCAGGATGTAAAGCAGAAGAAAGCAGTGACTTGATGGTGGAGTGAATGGATGCTTTTGAATACACGTGGCAAGGTCCAAGCAAACTATTTGTCTTGGCACATCTGTGTCCCATAAACTTCTTAGTTTAGATTCAGACTGTAAGCGGGACAGAGAACACCCCTAAAATTACAGCTGAGCAAGAAAGCAGGTCGCATCAGCATGTTTTAAAGGAAGCAGTTTTTTTGTGTGAGAAGAAAATGGACATATGAGACTCCAGCAGTATCGACGTTCAGCTTAGAAGCAAAGTGCAATGATTCCGTACAAACTCTGAAAATGAAACGCAGCAATAAAAAGGCAATGGGACATGTCAGCGAAAGCTTTGTGGCCAAGCAGGGTGAGATGTTTGAAGCAGAACCACAGTTTGGTTTCACTAAGGATCCATCATGGTGGATTGCAAACATGTGCCAAGACAACACATATTCTGCAGCTGTTGCAGCTCTCCGCTTTCCCTTAGACTCTAAAATGCAGAGAAATGGCCTGCGCAGCGCAGAAGCTATTTGTGCTGCGTGTACACCTCTTCCAACCCCTCAGTGGAAACTATTGCGCCTGCCTTTAGACTCTGAGATCCAGAGAACACAATGGTAGAGGCAGTGGAGAATGGAAGG
Organism: Poecile atricapillus; assembly: GCF_030490865.1. Taxonomy (NCBI): domain Eukaryota; kingdom Metazoa; phylum Chordata; class Aves; order Passeriformes; family Paridae; genus Poecile; species Poecile atricapillus. Next base: position 75,590,696 of record NC_081288.1, on the reverse strand, counting down.
AGAGAGTGAAGTTTGATGAGTGAGTTTGATGTGACTTATGTGGAGCACGCAGAAAATGTAGCCCCGTACTGGTTTTTACACCTGGAGCCTATTTCTGTAAGACATTTCAGGTGGACATTTTTGATCAAGAATCCAGAGTGAAAAAATTGACAGCAGGTCTCTCTGGGAAAGAAAAAGCAGCAAGGCGTCGTGTGCCATTTAAATGCTGCTATAAGAAGGGCATACTTTAGCAGCATCTCTCTTGACACTTCTATCTGTGTAATCTCTAGCTGCTTGGACACAGCGACACTGAAAATAATTGTACTGCAAATACCAAGTTACACAGGGAAAAAGGCTAGGTCAGCAAATGCCTTCTGTCCTGGCACATCTCTCAGTCAGAACTCCAGCTGAAAAATTTTGCTGTAATGATGGACTTTGCCACTTGGAGAGAATTTATATAGTTGGGAAGAAACATTCAAAGCCCTAGTGCATTTCGTCTATTTTACGGACTGCAAAGGCACTATGAAGGCCAGCCCTAGCTTTTTGTTGGACTTTTTCTTTTTGAGTAGCTGCTGGACGTTTTGAAGCGGTTTGGGATCTGCTAGAGTGCAAGGTAATACATAGAGTTTGAGGAAAGTGATATACACATTTTATATCTCCAGGGAGGTGGATGTAGTTCAGTGTGTGCGAGTTACATGTTGAGCAGCTGATCACACAGAAAAGAAGAGGCTGCGCTGCAATTGCCTTTTCATTTGCAGCTTATAAACTGCACAGCCCACAATGAAACAATTCCACTTCCTTCTGTGCTACATACAGGATCACATTCTCTCAGTCTCTAAGAGCCAGGACCCCCAGCGGAGCTCTTCCCTGCGCTGCTCCTACACCAATGAGGCCGGAGCCGCAAACAGCTTGGCTTTTTCCCTGGCACCGTCTGCCAGCGCTCATCAAAATAACCACACGATGGCGCTGTCGACTAACAAAAGAAGGAAACGCACCGAGGCCAGCTCCAAAGGACAGAGCCGAGTTGGAAACGTCCCTGCTCTCAAATTAACTGTGCCAGGAAAAAAAGACTTTGCTGATCTTCCCCCTCCAAGTGTGCAAACACTTTTGCACCACACTCAAAGGGCAACACGAAATCCTCTGCCCTAACAAACATTTTCACTCTCGCAGAGTCCGGTAACAAACTCAAAGACATCCGCTCAACAAATGTGCCAGCTGAGAAAGTTCTTTGCTGCCTACAATTTCAACTTCACCCATCAAACAATGAACACACACCCTGCTATTAGCACTTTTCTTTTCTGCTCTACGCTCCTAAGCTTTCAGTCTCAGAGTCAAGATCCAAGCAGCATGGCAACAGGGACTACTCACACACTAAAGCTACAAGGACAAAAAGCTCAACAACTTGGTGTCTAGATTCCCACTGTCAGTTCAACAGCTCTAACCCACAGGGAAACCTCTTGGGAAAAACCTTTAAATTCACTGAGACCACCCAAAGTGCCCATCCAAACTTAATTTCTTTGCCAAAGCGAATAACAAGAAGCTCATTTCAGGAGAAATGGAGTCCCCTCCTCCAAAATCCAAAACATCCAGTGACTGATCCCATACAATGGTGTCAGAACACTCTTACTAGAGGCAGACAGCCTTCCAAAGATGGATACTGACTCAATGACTGTACAAATTGAGGGAGTGCTTCCAAATATGCCGGCACAAGAAGCTGCTGTCGTCCTTGAGCTGCGCGACACAGCTTCTTATCTGCACCTCCAACTCTGGGGCTACGTGCTTTCCTTCCCATGAGAAAGCATTGCCATTCTCCTTCAGGAACTTACCAAGCCAAGCTGTATGCCATGTCCTGTACTATGTCCAACAATGGCTCCTGCACAGAAGGGTCTACGACATAAATATCTTGCTGGACTATACCTCCTCATGGTACCTTTAACGCCTGCCCTATTACATTGTCACTATATCTTTTACTTGCCAAGGAAAGGCACTCAGAGTCACTTGGCCTTGCCTTGCCTTTGATGCTGTGGCTAGTCTACTCTTGTTTTGCTTGCTTGCTTATGTGTGCCTTGCCTGGCAAGACCTAGAAAGACCTTCCTTGCTTTGCTTTGCCTTGCCTACCGCTCTTTGCAATGCAAACCAAGTGTAGGCGCAATTGTAGGCAAGTCAAGGGAGAAGCTGACAAGGCTGGAGCCATGAGGGGCAAGCAAATGGAGTGGTAGGTGAGAGAAGGCCCAGAACTTCTAGGCAAGGATGGGCATAGGAAGGCCAGGCAGAAACAGGAAGGCCTAGGCAAGGCTAGGTTTCCCTGGAGGAAAGCAGTCAAGTGTGGGCAGGTCAAGTGTGGGCGTAGGCACTGGAGGGAGTGCAAGGCTAGGGAGGCAAGGCAGGGCAAGGCAAGGAAACTTTGGGGTCACCAAGGCAAGACAAATGAGAGGTACATTCAAAGACTGCTGGTACACAAAAGGGGCTAGGACAGACTTCTCTGTCTGGCCTTGATCTCATATGGGCCATCTCTAATCTGCACCTAATACACTTGGATTACCTGCTTTCCTTGGTATACAAAAGAACTGTCATTCTGGTCCTGAAGCGCAAAGGTGAAATGTGAATTTTATGTCCAAAATTCAAGACATGTAAGGATAGGTGCCAGAAGCAAGCTGCCAGGACAGATGGGTGTGCTTGCACGTGACCTCTTTTGGGCTTCCTCTCACATGCTCCTGAAACGCTGGAGGTACGTGAAAGCCTTGAGAGTCCTAGGAGAAGCAGGCAGGGCAAGGCAAGATGAAGAAATTCCGCAAAAAGAGGGGTATTGAATTCCAGGTGGGGGACGAGTGAGCAAGGGAATGCAAGGCAAGGGAGAGGAGAGGTTCAAAGGTAACGCCAAGAAAAGTGGTGGCTTTTCCAGGCAAGACAAAGGAGAGGCAAGCAAGGCAATGAGAGTCCTAGAAGGAGAAGGAAATGAAAGATTGGAGCTGGACAAAGGGGAAGGGAAACTGGACAAAGTGGCAAGGGGGATGGGTGGTGCAAGGCACTGGACTGGTAGGGAGGGCAAGGGAAAGACATGGATAGGTCAGGAAGGAAGAGGAAAACAATGGCCAGGAATGACAAAGAAATGCAAGGTTGGATAGGAAAGGAAAGGCAAGGCAATGTAGGGAAGGGGTAGGCCAGACAATGGGTGTCTTAAGAGGAAAAGTATGCATAGCAAGGCCAAGAGAAAAGCGGTAAAGAAGTTAGCGTGGGGGATAGGTGAGTGTAGCTGAGAAAGAAAGAAAATGCCTCATTCCAGTTTGTATGTATGTATGTGTGTGTGAAGTTTGCAGGATGTAAAGCAGAAGAAAGCAGTGACTTGATGGTGGAGTGAATGGATGCTTTTGAATACACGTGGCAAGGTCCAAGCAAACTATTTGTCTTGGCACATCTGTGTCCCATAAACTTCTTAGTTTAGATTCAGACTGTAAGCGGGACAGAGAACACCCCTAAAATTACAGCTGAGCAAGAAAGCAGGTCGCATCAGCATGTTTTAAAGGAAGCAGTTTTTTTGTGTTAGAAGAAAATGGACATATGAGACTCCAGCAGTATCGACGTTCAGCTTAGAAGCAAAGTGCAATGATTCCGTACAAACTCTGAAAATGAAACGCAGCAATAAAAAGGCAATGGGACATGTCAGCGAAAGCTTTGTGGCCAAGCAGGGTGAGATGTTTGAAGCAGAACCACAGTTTGGTTTCACTAAGGATCCATCATGGTGGATTGCAAACATGTGCCAAGACAACACATATTCTGCAGCTGTTGCAGCTCTCCGCTTTCCCTTAGACTCTAAAATGCAGAGAAATGGCCTGCGCAGCGCAGAAGCTATTTGTGCTGCGTGTACACCTCTTCCAACCCCTCAGTGGAAACTATTGCGCCTGCCTTTAGACTCTGAGATCCAGAGAACACAATGGTAGAGGCAGTGGAGAATGGAAGGAGAGAGTGAAGTTTGATGAGTGAGTTTGATGTGACTTATGTGGAGCACGCAGAAAATGTAGCCCCGTACTGGTTTTTACACCTGGAGCCTATTTCTGTAAGACATTTCAGGTGGACATTTTTGATCAAGAAGCCAGAGTGAAAAAATTGACAGCAGGTCTCTCTGGGAAAGAAAAAGCAGCAAGGCGTCGTGTGCCATTTAAATGCTGCTATAAGAAGGGCATACTTTAGCAGCATCTCTCTTGACACTTCTATCTGTGTAATCTCTAGCTGCTTGGACACAGCGACACTGAAAATAATTGTACTGCAAATACCAAGTTACACAGGGAAAAAGGCTAGGTCAGCAAATGCCTTCTGTCCTGGCACATCTCTCAGTCAGAACTCCAGCTGAAAAATTTTGCTGTAATGATGGACTTTGCCACTTGGAGAGAATTTATATAGTTGGGAAGAAACATTCAAAGCCCTAGTGCATTTCGTCTATTTTACGGACTGCAAAGGCACTATGAAGGCCAGCCCTAGCTTTTTGTTGGACTTTTTCTTTTTGAGTAGCTGCTGGACGTTTTGAAGCGGTTTGGGATCTGCTAGAGTGCAAGGTAATACATAGAGTTTGAGGAAAGTGATATACACATTTTATATCTCCAGGGAGGTGGATGTAGTTCAGTGTGTGCGAGTTACATGTTGAGCAGCTGATCACACAGAAAAGAAGAGGCTGCGCTGCAATTGCCTTTTCATTTGCAGCTTATAAACTGCACAGCCCACAATGAAACAATTCCACTTCCTTCTGTGCTACATACAGGATCACATTCTCTCAGTCTCTAAGAGCCAGGACCCCCAGCGGAGCTCTTCCCTGCGCTGCTCCTACACCAATGAGGCCGGAGCCGCAAACAGCTTGGCTTTTTCCCTGGCACCGTCTGCCAGCGCTCATCAAAATAACCACACGATGGCGCTGTCGACTAACAAAAGAAGGAAACGCACCGAGGCCAGCTCCAAAGGACAGAGCCGAGTTGGAAACGTCCCTGCTCTCAAATTAACTGTGCCAGGAAAAAAAGACTTTGCTGATCTTCCCCCTCCAAGTGTGCAAACACTTTTGCACCACACTCAAAGGGCAACACGAAATCCTCTGCCCTAACAAACATTTTCACTCTCGCAGAGTCCGGTAACAAACTCAAAGACATCCGCTCAACAAATGTGCCAGCTGAGAGAGAAAGTTCTTTGCTGCCTACAATTTCAACTTCACCCATCAAACAATGAACACACACCCTGCTATTAGCACTTTTCTTTTCTGCTCTACGCTCCTAAGCTTTCAGTCTCAGAGTCAAGATCCAAGCAGCATGGCAACAGGGACTACTCACACACTAAAGCTACAAGGACAAAAAGCTCAACAACTTGGTGTCTAGATTCCCACTGTCAGTTCAACAGCTCTAACCCACAGGGAAACCTCTTGGGAAAAACCTTTAAATTCACTGAGACCACCCAAAGTGCCCATCCAAACTTAATTTCTTTGCCAAAGCGAATAACAAGAAGCTCATTTCAAGAGAAATGGCGTCCCCTCCTCCAAAATCCAAAACATCCAGTGACTGATCCCATACAATGGTGTCAGAACACTCTTACTAGAGGCAGACAGCCTTCCAAAGATGGATACTGACTCAATGACTGTACAAATTGAGGGAGTGCTTCCAAATATGCCGGCACAAGAAGCTGCTGTCGTCCTTGAGCTGCGCGACACAGCTTCTTATCTGCACCTCCAACTCTGGGGCTACGTGCTTTCCTTCCCATGAGAAAGCATTGCCATTCTCCTTCAGGAACTTACCAAGCCAAACTGTACGCCATGTCCTGTACTATGTCCAACAATGGCTCCTGCACAGAAGGGTCTACGACATAAATATCTTGCTGGACTATACCTCCTCATGGTACCTTTAACGCCTGCCCTATTACATTGTCACTATATCTTTTACTTGCCAAGGAAAGGCACTCAGAGTCACTTGGCCTTGCCTTGCCTTTGATGCTGTGGCTAGTCTACTCTTGTTTTGCTTGCTTGCTTATGTGTGCCTTGCCTGGCAAGACCTAGAAAGACCTTCCTTGCTTTGCTTTGCCTTGCCTACCGCTCTTTGCAATGCAAACCAAGTGTAGGCGCAATTGTAGGCAAGTCAAGGGAGAAGCTGACAAGGCTGGAGCCATGAGGGGCAAGCAAATGGAGTGGTAGGTGAGAGAAGGCCCAGAACTTCTAGGCAAGGATGGGCATAGGAAGGCCAGGCAGAAACAGGAAGGCCTAGGCAAGGCTAGGTTTCCCTGGAGGAAAGCAGTCAAGTGTGGGCAGGTCAAGTGTGGGCGTAGGCACTGGAGGGAGTGCAAGGCTAGGGAGGCAAGGCAGGGCAAGGCAAGGAAACTTTGGGGTCACCAAGGCAAGACAAATGAGAGGTACATTCAAAGACTGCTGGTACACAAAAGGGGCTAGGACAGACTTCTCTGTCTGGCCTTGATCTCATATGGGCCATCTCTAATCTGCACCTAATACACTTGGATTACCTGCTTTCCTTGGTATACAAAAGAACTGTCATTCTGGTCCTGAAGCGCAAAGGTGAAATGTGAATTTTATGTCCAAAATTCAAGACATGTAAGGATAGGTGCCAGAAGCAAGCTGCCAGGACAGATGGGTGTGCTTGCACGTGACCTCTTTTGGGCTTCCTCTCACATGCTCCTGAAACGCTGGAGGTACGTGAAAGCCTTGAGAGTCCTAGGAGAAGCAGGCAGGGCAAGGCAAGATGAAGAAATTCCGCAAAAAGAGGGGTATTGAATTCCAGGTGGGGGACGAGTGAGCAAGGGAATGCAAGGCAAGGGAGAGGAGAGGTTCAAAGGTAACGCCAAGAAAAGTGGTGGCTTTTCCAGGCAAGACAAAGGAGAGGCAAGCAAGGCAATGAGAGTCCTAGAAGGAGAAGGAAATGAAAGATTGGAGCTGGACAAAGGGGAAGGGAAACTGGACAAAGTGGCAAGGGGGATGGGTGGTGCAAGGCACTGGACTGGTAGGGAGGGCAAGGGAAAGACATGGATAGGTCAGGAAGGAAGAGGAAAACAATGGCCAGGAATGACAAAGAAATGCAAGGTTGGATAGGAAAGGAAAGGCAAGGCAATGTAGGGAAGGGGTAGGCCAGACAATGGGTGTCTTAAGAGGAAAAGTATGCATAGCAAGGCCAAGAGAAAAGCGGTAAAGAAGTTAGCGTGGGGGATAGGTGAGTGTAGCTGAGAAAGAAAGAAAATGCCTCATTCCAGTTTGTATGTATGTATGTGTGTGTGAAGTTTGCAGGATGTAAAGCAGAAGAAAGCAGTGACTTGATGGTGGAGTGAATGGATGCTTTTGAATACACGTGGCAAGGTCCAAGCAAACTATTTGTCTTGGCACATCTGTGTCCCATAAACTTCTTAGTTTAGATTCAGACTGTAAGCGGGACAGAGAACACCCCTAAAATTACAGCTGAGCAAGAAAGCAGGTCGCATCAGCATGTTTTAAAGGAAGCAGTTTTTTTGTGTGAGAAGAAAATGGACATATGAGACTCCAGCAGTATCGACGTTCAGCTTAGAAGCAAAGTGCAATGATTCCGTACAAACTCTGAAAATGAAACGCAGCAATAAAAAGGCAATGGGACATGTCAGTGAAAGCTTTGTGGCCAAGCAGGGCGAGATGTTTAAAGCAGAACCACAGTTTGGTTTCACTAAGGATCCATCATGGTGGATTGCAAACATGTGCCAACACAACACATATTCTGCAGCTGTTGCAGCTCTCCGCAGGAACACTAGCGCTTTCCCTTAGACTCTAAAATGCAGAGAAATGGCCTGCGCAGCGCAGAAGCTATTTGTGCTGCTTGTACACCACTTCCAACCCCTCAGTGGAAACTATTGCGCCTGCCTTTAGACTCTGAGATCCAGAGAACACAATGGTAGAGGCAGTGGAGAATGGAAGGAGAGAGTGAAGTTTGATGAGTGAGTTTGATGTGACTTATGTGGAGCACGCAGAAAATGTAGCCCCGTACTGGTTTTTACACCTGGAGCCTATTTCTGTAAGACATTTCAGGTGGACATTTTTGATCAAGAAGCCAGAGTGAAAAAATTGACAGCAGGTCTCTCTGGGAAAGAAAAAGCAGCAAGGCGTCGTGTGCCATTTAAATGCTGCTATAAGAAGGGCATACTTTAGCAGCATCTCTCTTGACACTTCTATCTGTGTAATCTCTAGCTGCTTGGACACAGCGACACTGAAAATAATTGTACTGCAAATACCAAGTTACACAGGGAAAAAGGCTAGGTCAGCAAATGCCTTCTGTCCTGGCACATCTCTCAGTCAGAACTCCAGCTGAAAAATTTTGCTGTAATGATGGACTTTGCCACTTGGAGAGAATTTATATAGTTGGGAAGAAACATTCAAAGCCCTAGTGCATTTCGTCTATTTTACGGACTGCAAAGGCACTATGAAGGCCAGCCCTAGCTTTTTGTTGGACTTTTTCTTTTTGAGTAGCTGCTGGATGTTTTGAAGCGGTTTGGGATCTGCTAGAGTGCAAGGTAATACATAGAGTTTGAGGAAAGTGATATACACATTTTATATCTCCAGGGAGGTGGATGCAGTTCAGTGTGTGCGAGTTACATGTTGAGCAGCTGATCACACAGAAAAGAAGAGGCTGCGCTGCAATTGCCTTTTCATTTGCAGCTTATAAACTGCACAGCCCACAATGAAACAATTCCACTTCCTTCTGTGCTACATACAGGATCCCATTCTCTCAGTCTCTAAGAGCCAGGACCCCCAGCGGAGCTCTTCCCTGCGCTGCTCCTACACCAATGAGGCCGGAGCCGCAAACAGCTTGGCTTTTTCCCTGGCACCGTCTGCCAGCGCTCATCAAAATAACCACACGATGGCGATGTCGACTAACAAAAGAAGGAAACGCACCGAGGCCAGCTCCAAAGGACAGAGCCGAGTTGGAAACGTCCCTGCTCTCAAATTAACTGTGCCAGGAAAAAAAGACTTTGCTGATCTTCCCCCTCCAAGTGTGCAAACACTTTTGCACCACACTCAAAGGGCAACACAAAATCCTCTGCCCTAACAAACATTTTCACTCTCGCAGAGTCCGGTAACAAACTCAAAGACATCCGCTCAACAAATGTGCCAGCTGAGAGAGAAAGTTCTTTGCTGCCTACAATTTCAACTTCACCCATCAAACAATGAACACACACCCTGCTATTAGCACTTTTCTTTTCTGCTCTACGCTCCTAAGCTTTCAGTCTCAGAGTCAAGATCCAAGCAGCATGGCAACAGGGACTACTCACACACTAAAGCTACAAGGACAAAAAGCTCAACAACTTGGTGTCTAGATTCCCACTGTCAGTTCAACAGCTCTAACCCACAGGGAAACCTCTTGGGAAAAACCTTTAAATTCACTGAGACCACCCAAAGTGCCCATCCAAACTTAATTTCTTTGCCAAAGCGAATAACAAGAAGCTCATTTCAAGAGAAATGGCATCCCCTCCTCCAAAATCCAAAACATCCAGTGACTGATCCCATACAATGGTGTCAGAACACTCTTACTAGAGGCAGACAGCCTTCCAAAGATGGATACTGACTCAATGACTGTACAAATTGAGGGAGTGCTTCCAAATATGCCGGCACAAGAAGCTGCTGTCGTCCTTGAGCTGCGCGACACAGCTTCTTATCTGCACCTCCAACTCTGGGGCTACGTGCTTTCCTTCCCATGAGAAAGCATTGCCATTCTCCTTCAGGAACTTACCAAGCCAAGCTGTATGCCATGTCCTGTACTATGTCCAACAATGGCTCCTGCACAGAAGGGTCTACGACATAAATATCTTGCTGGACTATACCTCCTCATGGTACCTTTAACGCCTGCCCTATTACATTGTCACTATATCTTTTACTTGCCAAGGAAAGGCACTCAGAGTCACTTGGCCTTGCCTTGCCTTTGATGCTGTGGCTAGTCTACTCTTGTTTTGCTTGCTTGCTTATGTGTGCCTTGCCTGGCAAGACCTAGAAAGACCTTCCTTGCTTTGCTTTGCCTTGCCTACCGCTCTTTGCAATGCAAACCAAGTGTAGGCGCAATTGTAGGCGAGTCAAGGGAGAAACTGACAAGGCTGGAGCCATGAGGGGCAAGCAAATGGAGTGGTAGGTGAGAGAAGGCCCAGAACTTCTAGGCAAGGATGGGCATAGGAAGGCCAGGCAGAAACAGGAAGGCCTAGACAAGGCTAGGTTTCCCTGGAGGAAAGCAGTCAAGTGTGGGCAGGTCAAGTGTGGGCGTAGGCACTGGAGGGAGTGCAAGGCTAGGGAGGCAAGGCAGGGCAAGGCAAGGAAACTTTGGGGTCACCAAGGCGAGACAAATGAGAGGTACATTCAAAGACTGCTGGTACACAAAAGGGGCTAGGACAGACTTCTCTGTCTGGCCTTGATCTCATATGGGCCATCTCTAATTTGCACCTAATACACTTGGATTACCTGCTTTCCTTGGTATACAAAAGAACTGTCATTCTGGTCCTGAAGCGCAAAGGTGAAATGTGAATTTTATGTCCAAAATTCAAGACATGTAAGGATAGGTGCCAGAAGCAAGCTGCCAGGACAGATGGGTGTGCTTGCACGTGACCTCTTTTGGGCTTCCTCTCACATGCTCCTGAAACGCTGGAGGTACGTGAAAGCCTTGAGAGTCCTAGGAGAAGCAGGCAGGGCAAGGCAAGATGAAGAAATGCAGCAAAAAGAGGGGTATTGAATTCCAGGTGGGGGACGAGTGAGCAAGGGAATGCAAGGCAAGGGAGAGGAGAGGTTCAAAGGTAACGCCAAGAAAAGTGGTGGCTTTTCCAGGCAAGACAAAGGAGAGGCAAGCAAGGCAATGAGAGTCCTAGAAGGAGAAGGAAATGAAAGATTGGAGCTGGACAAAGGGGAAGGGAAACTGGACAAAGTGGCAAGGGGGATGGGTGGTGCAAGGCACTGGACTGGTAGGGAGGGCAAGGGAAAGACATGGATAGGTCAGGAAGGAAGAGGAAAACAATGGCCAGGAATGACAAAGAAATGCAAGGTTGGATAGGAAAGGAAAGGCAAGGCAATGTAGGGAAGGGGTAGGCCAGACAATGGGTGTCTTAAGAGGAAAAGTATGCATAGCAAGGCCAAGAGAAAAGCGGTAAAGAAGTTAGCGTGGGGGATAGGTGAGTGTAGCTGAGAAAGAAAGAAAATGCCTCATTCCAGTTTGTATGTATGTATGTGTGTGTGAAGTTTGCAGGATGTAAAGCAGAAGAAAGCAGTGACTTGATGGTGGAGTGAATGGATGCTTTTGAATACACGTGGCAAGGTCCAAGCAAACTATTTGTCTTGGCACATCTGTGTCCCATAAACTTCTTAGTTTAGATTCAGACTGTAAGCGGGACAGAGAACACCCCTAAAATTACAGCTGAGCAAGAAAGCAGGTCGCATCAGCATGTTTTAAAGGAAGCAGTTTTTTTGTGTGAGAAGAAAATGGACATATGAGACTCCAGCAGTATCGACGTTCAGCTTAGAAGCAAAGTGCAATGATTCCGTACAAACTCTGAAAATGAAACGCAGCAATAAAAAGGCAATGGGACATGTCAGCGAAAGCTTTGTGGCCAAGCAGGGTGAGATGTTTGAAGCAGAACCACAGTTTGGTTTCACTAAGGATCCATCATGGTGGATTGCAAACATGTGCCAAGACAACACATATTCTGCAGCTGTTGCAGCTCTCCGCAGGAACACTAGCGCTTTCCCTTAGACTCTAAAATGCAGAGAAATGGCCTGCGCAGCGCAGAAGCTATTTGTGCTGCTTGTACACCTCTTCCAACCCCTCAGTGGAAACTATTGCGCCTGCCTTTAGACTCTGAGATCCAGAGAACACAATGGTAGAGGCAGTGGAGAATGGAAGGAGAGAGTGAAGTTTGATGAGTGAGTTTGATGTGACTTATGTGGAGCACGCAGAAAATGTAGCCCCGTACTGGTTTTTACACCTGGAGCCTATTTCTGTAAGACATTTCAGGTGGACATTTTTGATCAAGAAGCCAGAGTGAAAAAATTGACAGCAGGTCTCTCTGGGAAAGAAAAAGCAGCAAGGCGTCGTGTGCCATTTAAATGCTGCTATAAGAAGGGCATACTTTAGCAGCATCTCTCTTGACACTTCTATCTGTGTAATCTCTAGCTGCTTGGACACAGCGACACTGAAAATAATTGTACTGCAAATACCAAGTTACACAGGGAAAAAGGCTAGGTCAGCAAATGCCTTCTGTCCTGGCACATCTCTCAGTCAGAACTCCAGCTGAAAAATTTTGCTGTAATGATGGACTTTGCCACTTGGAGAGAATTTATATAGTTGGGAAGAAACATTCAAAGCCCTAGTGCATTTCGTCTATTTTACGGACTGCAAAGGCACTATGAAGGCCAGCCCTAGCTTTTTGTTGGACTTTTTCTTTTTGAGTAGCTGCTGGATGTTTTGAAGCGGTTTGGGATCTGCTAGAGTGCAAGGTAATACATAGAGTTTGAGGAAAGTGATATACACATTTTATATCTCCAGGGAGGTGGATGCAGTTCAGTGTGTGCGAGTTACATGTTGAGCAGCTGATCACACAGAAAAGAAGAGGCTGCGCTGCAATTGCCTTTTCATTTGCAGCTTATAAACTGCACAGCCCACAATGAAACAATTCCACTTCCTTCTGTGCTACATACAGGATCCCATTCTCTCAGTCTCTAAGAGCCAGGACCCCCAGCGGAGCTCTTCCCTGCGCTGCTCCTACACCAATGAGGCCGGAGCCGCAAACAGCTTGGCTTTTTCCCTGGCACCGTCTGCCAGCGCTCATCAAAATAACCACACGATGGCGATGTCGACTAACAAAAGAAGGAAACGCACCGAGGCCAGCTCCAAAGGACAGAGCCGAGTTGGAAACGTCCCTGCTCTCAAATTAACTGTGCCAGGAAAAAAAGACTTTGCTGATCTTCCCCCTCCAAGTGTGCAAACACTTTTGCACCACACTCAAAGGGCAACACGAAATCCTCTGCCCTAACAAACATTTTCACTCTCGCAGAGTCCGGTAACAAACTCAAAGACATCCGCTCAACAAATGTGCCAGCTGAGAGAGAAAGTTCTTTGCTGCCTACAATTTCAACTTCACCCATCAAACAATGAACACACACCCTGCTATTAGCACTTTTCTTTTCTGCTCTACGCTCCTAAGCTTTCAGTCTCAGAGTCAAGATCCAAGCAGCATGGCAACAGGGACTACTCACACACTAAAGCTACAAGGACAAAAAGCTCAACAACTTGGTGTCTAGATTCCCACTGTCAGTTCAACAGCTCTAACCCACAGGGAAACCTCTTGGGAAAAACCTTTAAATTCACTGAGACCACCCAAAGTGCCCATCCAAACTTAATTTCTTTGCCAAAGAGAAGAACAAGAAGCTCATTTCAAGAGAAATGGCATCCCCTCCTCCAAAATCCAAAACATCCAGTGACTGATCCCATACAATGGTGTCAGAACACTCTTACTAGAGGCAGACAGCCTTCCAAAGATGGATACTGACTCAATGACTGTACAAATTGAGGGAGTGCTTCCAAATATGCCGGCACAAGAAGCTGCTGTCGTCCTTGAGCTGCGCGACACAGCTTCTTATCTGCACCTCCAACTCTGGGGCTACGTGCTTTCCTTCCCATGAGAAAGCATTGCCATTCTCCTTCAGGAACTTACCAAGCCAAACTGTACGCCATGTCCTGTACTATGTCCAACAATGGCTCCTGCACAGAAGGGTCTACGACATAAATATCTTGCTGGACTATACCTCCTCATGGTACCTTTAACGCCTGCCCTATTACATTGTCACTATATCTTTTACTTGCCAAGGAAAGGCACTCAGAGTCACTTGGCCTTGCCTTGCCTTTGATGCTGTGGCTAGTCTACTCTTGTTTTGCTTGCTTGCTTATGTGTGCCTTGCCTGGCAAGACCTAGAAAGACCTTCCTTGCTTTGCTTTGCCTTGCCTACCGCTCTTTGCAATGCAAACCAAGTGTAGGCGCAATTGTAGGCGAGTCAAGGGAGAAACTGACAAGGCTGGAGCCATGAGGGGCAAGAAAATGGAGTGGTAGGTGAGAGAAGGCCCAGAACTTCTAGGCAAGGATGGGCATAGGAAGGCCAGGCAGAAACAGGAAGGCCTAGGCAAGGCTAGGTTTCCCTGGAGGAAAGCAGTCAAGTGTGGGCAGGTCAAGTGTGGGCGTAGGCACTGGAGGGAGTGCAAGGCTAGGGAGGCAAGGCAGGGCAAGGCAAGGAAACTTTGGGGTCACCAAGGCAAGACAAATGAGAGGTACATTCAAAGACTGCTGGTACACAAAAGGGGCTAGGACAGACTTCTCTGTCTGGCCTTGATCTCATATGGGCCATCTCTAATCTGCACCTAATACACTTGGATTACCTGCTTTCCTTGGTATACAAAAGAACTGTCATTCTGGTCCTGAAGCGCAAAGGTGAAATGTGAATTTTATGTCCAAAATTCAAGACATGTAAGGATAGGTGCCAGAAGCAAGCTGCCAGGACAGATGGGTGTGCTTGCACGTGACCTCTTTTGGGCTTCCTCTCACATGCTCCTGAAACGCTGGAGGTACGTGAAAGCCTTGAGAGTCCTAGGAGAAGCAGGCAGGGCAAGGCAAGATGAAGAAATTCCGTAAAAAGAGGGGTATTGAATTCCAGGTGGGGGACGAGTGAGCAAGGGAATGCAAGGCAAGGGAGAGGAGAGGTTCAAAGGTAACGCCAAGAAAAGTGGTGGCTTTTCCAGGCAAGACAAAGGAGAGGCAAGCAAGGCAATGAGAGTCCTAGAAGGAGAAGGAAATGAAATATTGGAGCTGGACAAAGGGGAAGGGAAACTGGACAAAGTGGCAAGGGGGATGGGTGGTGCAAGGCACTGGACTGGTAGGAAGGGCAAGGGAAAGACATGGATGGGTCAGGAAGGAAGAGGAAAACAATGGCCAGGAATGACAAAGAAATGCAAGGTTGGATAGGAAAGGAAAGGCAAGGCAATGTAGGGAAGGGGTAGGCCAGACAATGGGTGTCTTAAGAGGAAAAGTATGCATAGCAAGGCCAAGAGAAAAGCGGTAAAGAAGTTAGCATGGGGGATAGGTGAGTGTAGCTGAGAAAGAAAGAAAATGCCTCATTCCAGTTTGTTTGTATGTATGTGTGTGTAAAGTTTGCAGGATGTAAAGCAGAAGAAAGCAGTGACTTGATGGTGGAGTGAATGGATGCTTTTGAATACACGTGGCAAGGTCCAAGCAAACTATTTGTCTTGGCACATCTGTGTCCCATAAACTTCTTAGTTTAGATTCAGACTGTAAGCGGGACAGAGAACACCCCTAAAATTACAGCTGAGCAAGAAAGCTGGTCGCATCAGCATGTTTTAAAGGAAGCAGTTTTTTTGTGTGAGAAGAAAATGGACATATGAGACTCCAGCAGTATCGACGTTCAGCTTAGAAGCAAAGTGCAATGATTCCGTACAAACTCTGAAAATGAAACGCAGCAATAAAAAGGCAATGGGACATGTCAGCGAATGCTTTGTGGCCAAGCAGGGTGAGATGTTTGAAGCAGAACCACAGTTTGGTTTCACTAAGGATCCATCATGGTGGATTGCAAGCATGTGCCAAGACAACACATATTCTGCAGCTGTTGCAGCTCTCCGCAGGAACACTAGCGCTTTCCCTTAGACTCTAAAATGCAGAGAAATGGCCTGCGCAGCGCAGAAGCTATTTGTGCTGCTTGTACACCTCTTCCAACCCCTCAGTGGAAACTATTGCGCCTGCCTTTAGACTCTGAGATCCAGAGAACACAATGGTAGAGGCAGTGGAGAATGGAAGGAGAGAGTGAAGTTTGATGAGTGAGTTTGATGTGACTTATGTGGAGCACGCAGAAAATGTAGCCCCGTACTGGTTTTTACACCTGGAGCCTATTTCTGTAAGACATTTCAGGTGGACATTTTTGATCAAGAAGCCAGAGTGAAAAAATTGACAGCAGGTCTCTCTGGGAAAGAAAAAGCAGCAAGGCGTCGTGTGCCATTTAAATGCTGCTATAAGAAGGGCATACTTTAGCAGCATCTCTCTTGACACTTCTATCTGTGTAATCTCTAGCTGCTTGGACACAGCGACACTGAAAATAATTGTACTGCAAATACCAAGTTACACAGGGAAAAAGGCTAGGTCAGCAAATGCCTTCTGTCCTGGCACATCTCTCAGTCAGAACTCCAGCTGAAAAATTTTGCTGTAATGATGGACTTTGCCACTTGGAGAGAATTTATATAGTTGGGAAGAAACATTCAAAGCCCTAGTGCATTTCGTCTATTTTACGGACTGCAAAGGCACTATGAAAGCCAGCCCTAGCTTTTTGTTGGACTTTTTCTTTTTGAGTAGCTGCTGGACGTTTTGAAGCGGTTTGGGATCTGCTAGAGTGCAAGGTAATACATAGAGTTTGAGGAAAGTGATATACACATTTTATATCTCCAGGGAGGTGGATGCAGTTCAGTGTGTGCGAGTTACACGTTGAGCAGCTGATCACACAGAAAAGAAGAGGCTGCGCTGCAATTGCCTTTTCATTTGCAGCTTATAAACTGCACAGCCCACAATGAAACAATTCCACTTCCTTCTGTGCTACATACAGGATCACATTCTCTCAGTCTCTAAGAGCCAGGACCCCCAGCGGAGCTCTTCCCTGCGCTGCTCCTACACCAATGAGGCCGGAGCCGCAAACAGCTTGGCTTTTTCCCTGGCACCGTCTGCCAGCGCTCATCAAAATAACCACACGATGGCGCTGTCCACTAACAAAAGAAGGAAACGCACCGAGGCCAGCTCCAAAGGACAGAGCCGAGTTGGAAACGTCCCTGCTCTCAAATTAACTGTGCCAGGAAAAAAAGACTTTGCTGATCTTCCCCCTCCAAGTGTGCAAACACTTTTGCACCACACTCAAAGGGCAACACGAAATCCTCTGCCCTAACAAACATTTTCACTCTCGCAGAGTCCGGTAACAAACTCAAAGACATCCGCTCAACAAATGTGCCAGCTGAGAGAGAAAGTTCTTTGCTGCCTACAATTTCAACTTCACCCATCAAACAATGAACACACACCCTGCTATTAGCACTTTTCTTTTCTGCTCTACGCTCCTAAGCTTTCAGTCTCAGAGTCAAGATCCAAGCAGCATGGCAACAGGGACTACTCACACACTAAAGCTACAAGGACAAAAAGCTCAACAACTTGGTGTCTAGATTCCCACTGTCAGTTCAACAGCTCTAACCCACAGGGAAACCTCTTGGGAAAAACCTTTAAATTCACTGAGACCACCCAAAGTGCCCATCCAAACTTAATTTCTTTGCCAAAGAGAAGAACAAGAAGCTCATTTCAAGAGAAATGGCATCCCCTCCTCCAAAATCCAAAACATCCAGTGACTGATCCCATACAATGGTGTCAGAACACTCTTACTAGAGGCAGACAGCCTTCCAAAGATGGATACTGACTCAATGACTGTACAAATTGAGGGAGTGCTTCCAAATATGCCGGCACAAGAAGCTGCTGTCGTCCTTGAGCTGCGCGACACAGCTTCTTATCTGCACCTCCAACTCTGGGGCTACGTGCTTTCCTTCCCATGAGAAAGCATTGCCATTCTCCTTCAGGAACTTACCAAGCCAAACTGTACGCCATGTCCTGTACTATGTCCAACAATGGCTCCTGCACAGAAGGGTCTACGACATAAATATCTTGCTGGACTATACCTCCTCATGGTACCTTTAACGCCTGCCCTATTACATTGTCACTATATCTTTTACTTGCCAAGGAAAGGCACTCAGAGTCACTTGGCCTTGCCTTGCCTTTGATGCTGTGGCTAGTCTACTCTTGTTTTGCTTGCTTGCTTATGTGTGCCTTGCCTGGCAAGACCTAGAAAGACCTTCCTTGCTTTGCTTTGCCTTGCCTACCGCTCTTTGCAATGCAAACCAAGTGTAGGCGCAATTGTAGGCGAGTCAAGGGAGAAACTGACAAGGCTGGAGCCATGAGGGGCAAGCAAATGGAGTGGTAGGTGAGAGAAGGCCCAGAACTTCTAGGCAAGGATGGGCATAGGAAGGCCAGGCAGAAACAGGAAGGCCTAGACAAGGCTAGGTTTCCCTGGAGGAAAGCAGTCAAGTGTGGGCAGGTCAAGTGTGGGCGTAGGCACTGGAGGGAGTGCAAGGCTAGGGAGGCAAGGCAGGGCAAGGCAAGGAAACTTTGGGGTCACCAAGGCGAGACAAATGAGAGGTACATTCAAAGACTGCTGGTACACAAAAGGGGCTAGGACAGACTTCTCTGTCTGGCCTTGATCTCATATGGGCCATCTCTAATCTGCACCTAATACACTTGGATTACCTGCTTTCCTTGGTATACAAAAGAACTGTCATTCTGGTCCTGAAGCGCAAAGGTGAAATGTGAATTTTATGTCCAAAATTCAAGACATGTAAGGATAGGTGCCAGAAGCAAGCTGCCAGGACAGATGGGTGTGCTTGCACGTGACCTCTTTTGGGCTTCCTCTCACATGCTCCTGAAACGCTGGAGGTACGTGAAAGCCTTGAGAGTCCTAGGAGAAGCAGGCAGGGCAAGGCAAGATGAAGAAATTCCGCAAAAAGAGGGGTATTGAATTCCAGGTGGGGGACGAGTGAGCAAGGGAATGCAAGGCAAGGGAGAGGAGAGGTTCAAAGGTAACGCCAAGAAAAGTGGTGGCTTTTCCAGGCAAGACAAAGGAGAGGCAAGCAAGGCAATGAGAGTCCTAGAAGGAGAAGGAAATGAAATATTGGAGCTGGACAAAGGGGAAGGGAAACTGGACAAAGTGGCAAGGGGGATGGGTGGTGCAAGGCACTGGACTGGTAGGAAGGGCAAGGGAAAGACATGGATGGGTCAGGAAGGAAGAGGAAAACAATGGCCAGGAATGACAAAGAAATGCAAGGTTGGATAGGAAAGGAAAGGCAAGGCAATGTAGGGAAGGGGTAGGCCAGACAATGGGTGTCTTAAGAGGAAAAGTATGCATAGCAAGGCCAAGATAAAAGCGGTAAAGAAGTTAGCGTGGGGGATAGGTGAGTGTAGCTGAGAAAGAAAGAAAATGCCTCATTCCAGTTTGTATGTATGTATGTGTGTGTGAAGTTTGCAGGATGTAAAGCAGAAGAAAGCAATGACTTGATGGTGGAGTGAATGGATGCTTTTGAATACACGTGGCAAGGTCCAAGCAAACTATTTGTCTTGGCACATCTGTGTCCCATAAACTTCTTAGTTTAGATTCAGACTGTAAGCGGGACAGAGAACACCCCTAAAATTACAGCTGAGCAAGAAAGCAGGTCGCATCAGCATGTTTTAAAGGAAGCAGTTTTTTTGTGTGAGAAGAAAATGGACATATGAGACTCCAGCAGTATCGACGTTCAGCTTAGAAGCAAAGTGCAATGATTCCGTACAAACTCTGAAAATGAAACGCAGCAATAAAAAGGCAATGGGACATGTCAGCGAAAGCTTTGTGGCCAAGCAGGGTGAGATGTTTGAAGCAGAACCACAGTTTGGTTTCACTAAGGATCCATCATGGTGGATTGCAAACATGTGCCAAGACAACACATATTCTGCAGCTGTTGCAGCTCTCCGCAGGAACACTAGCGCTTTCCCTTAGACTCTAAAATGCAGAGAAATGGCCTGCGCAGCGCAGAAGCTATTTGTGCTGCTTGTACACCTCTTCCAACCCCTCAGTGGAAACTATTGCGCCTGCCTTTAGACTCTGAGATCCAGAGAACACAATGGTAGAGGCAGTGGAGAATGGAAGGAGAGAGTGAAGTTTGATGAGTGAGATTGATGTGACTTATGTGGAGCACGCAGAAAATGTAGCCCCGTACTGGTTTTTACACCTGGAGCCTATTTCTGTAAGACATTTCAGGTGGACATTTTTGATCAAGAAGCCAGAGTGAAAAAATTGACAGCAGGTCTCTCTGGGAAAGAAAAAGCAGCAAGGCGTCGTGTGCCATTTAAATGCTGCTATAAGAAGGGCATACTTTAGCAGCATCTCTCTTGACACTTCTATCTGTGTAATCTCTAGCTGCTTGGACACAGCGACACTGAAAATAATTGTACTGCAAATACCAAGTTACACAGGGAAAAAGGCTAGGTCAGCAAATGCCTTCTGTCCTGGCACATCTCTCAGTCAGAACTCCAGCTGAAAAATTTTGCTGTAATGATGGACTTTGCCACTTGGAGAGAATTTATATAGTTGGGAAGAAACATTCAAAGCCCTAGTGCATTTCGTCTATTTTACGGACTGCAAAGGCACTATAAAGGCCAGCACTAGCTTTTTGTTGGACTTTTTCTTTTTGAGTAGCTGCTGGACGTTTTGAAGCGGTTTGGGATCTGCTAGAGTGCAAGGTAATACATAGAGTTTGAGGAAAGTGATATACACATTTTATATCTCCAGGGAGGTGGATGCAGTTCAGTGTGTGCGAGTTACATGTTGAGCAGCTGATCACACAGAAAAGAAGAGGCTGCGCTGCAATTGCCTTTTCATTTGCAGCTTATAAACTGCACAGCCCACAATGAAACAATTCCACTTCCTTCTGTGCTACATACAGGATCACATTCTCTCAGTCTCTAAGAGCCAGGACCCCCAGCGGAGCTCTTCCCTGCGCTGCTCCTACACCAATGAGGCCGGAGCCGCAAACAGCTTGGCTTTTTCCCTGGCACCGTCTGCCAGCGCTCATCAAAATAACCACACGATGGCGCTGTCGACTAACAAAAGAAGGAAACGCACTGAGGCCAGCTCCAAAGGACAGAGCCGAGTTGGAAACGTCCCTGCTCTCAAATTAACTGTGCCAGGAAAAAAAGACTTTGCTGATCTTCCCCCTCCAAGTGTGCAAACACTTTTGCACCACACTCAAAGGGCAACACGAAATCCTCTGCCCTAACAAACATTTTCACTCTCGCAGAGTCCGGTAACAAACTCAAAGACATCCGCTCAACAAATGTGCCAGCTGAGAGAGAAAGTTCTTTGCTGCCTACAATTTCAACTTCACCCATCAAACAATGAACACACACCCTGCTATTAGCACTTTTCTTTTCTGCTCTACGCTCCTAAGCTTTCAGTCTCAGAGTCAAGATCCAAGCAGCATGGCAACAGGGACTACTCACACACTAAAGCTACAAGGACAAAAAGCTCAACAACTTGGTGTCTAGATTCCCACTGTCAGTTCAACAGCTCTAACCCACAGGGAAACCTCTTGGGAAAAACCTTTAAATTCACTGAGACCACCCAAAGTGCCCATCCAAACTTAATTTCTTTGCCAAAGCGAATAACAAGAAGCTCATTTCAAGAGAAATGGCATCCCCTCCTCCAAAATCCAAAACATCCAGTGACTGATCCCATACAATGGTGTCAGAACACTCTTACTAGAGGCAGACAGCCTTCCAAAGATGGATACTGACTCAATGACTGTACAAATTGAGGGAGTGCTTCCAAATATGCCGGCACAAGAAGCTGCTGTCGTCCTTGAGCTGCGCGACACAGCTTCTTATCTGCACCTCCAACTCTGGGGCTACGTGCTTTCCTTCCCATGAGAAAGCATTGCCATTCTCCTTCAGGAACTTACCAAGCCAAGCTGTATGCCATGTCCTGTACTATGTCCAACAATGGCTCCTGCACAGAAGGGTCTACGACATAAATATCTTGCTGGACTATACCTCCTCATGGTACCTTTAACGCCTGCCCTATTACATTGTCACTATATCTTTTACTTGCCAAGGAAAGGCACTCAGAGTCACTTGGCCTTGCCTTGCCTTTGATGCTGTGGCTAGTCTACTCTTGTTTTGCTTGCTTGCTTATGTGTGCCTTGCCTGGCAAGACCTAGAAAGACCTTCCTTGCTTTGCTTTGCCTTGCCTACCGCTCTTTGCAATGCAAACCAAGTGTAGGCGCAATTGTAGGCGAGTCAAGGGAGAAACTGACAAGGCTGGAGCCATTAGGGGCAAGAAAATGGAGTGGTAGGTGAGAGAAGGCCCAGAACTTCTAGGCAAGGATGGGCATAGGAAGGCCAGGCAGAAACAGGAAGGCCTAGGCAAGGCTAGGTTTCCCTGGAGGAAAGCAGTCAAGTGTGGGCAGGTCAAGTGTGGGCGTAGGCACTGGAGGGAGTGCAAGGCTAGGGAGGCAAGGCAGGGCAAGGCAAGGAAACTTTGGGGTCACCAAGGCAAGACAAATGAGAGGTACATTCAAAGACTGCTGGTACACAAAAGGGGCTAGGACAGACTTCTCTGTCTGGCCTTGATCTCATATGGGCCATCTCTAATCTGCACCTAATACACTTGGATTACCTGCTTTCCTTGGTATACAAAAGAACTGTCATTCTGGTCCTGAAGCGCAAAGGTGAAATGTGAATTTTATGTCCAAAATTCAAGACATGTAAGGATAGGTGCCAGAAGCAAGCTGCCAGGACAGATGGGTGTGCTTGCACGTGACCTCTTTTGGGCTTCCTCTCACATGCTCCTGAAACGCTGGAGGTACGTGAAAGCCTTGAGAGTCCTAGGAGAAGCAGGCAGGGCAAGGCAAGATGAAGAAATTCCGTAAAAAGAGGGGTATTGAATTCCAGGTGGGGGACGAGTGAGCAAGGGAATGCAAGGCAAGGGAGAGGAGAGGTTCAAAGGTAACGCCAAGAAAAGTGGTGGCTTTTCCAGGCAAGACAAAGGAGAGGCAAGCAAGGCAATGAGAGTCCTAGAAGGAGAAGGAAATGAAATATTGGAGCTGGACAAAGGGGAAGGGAAACTGGACAAAGTGGCAAGGGGGATGGGTGGTGCAAGGCACTGGACTGGTAGGAAGGGCAAGGGAAAGACATGGATGGGTCAGGAAGGAAGAGGAAAACAATGGCCAGGAATGACAAAGAAATGCAAGGTTGGATAGGAAAGGAAAGGCAAGGCAATGTAGGGAAGGGGTAGGCCAGACAATGGGTGTCTTAAGAGGAAAAGTATGCATAGCAAGGCCAAGAGAAAAGCGGTAAAGAAGTTAGCGTGGGGGATAGGTGAGTGTAGCTGAGAAAGAAAGAAAGAAAGTGCCTCATTCCAGTTTGTATGTATGTATGTGTGTGTGAAGTTTGCAGGATGTAAAGCAGAGACTTGATGGTGGAGTGAAAGGATGCTTTTGAATACACGTGGCAAGGTCCAAGCAAACTATTTGTCTTGGCACATCTGTGTCCCATAAACTTCTTAGTTTAGATTCAGACTGTAAGCGGGACAGAGAACACCCCTAAAATTACAGCTGAGCAAGAAAGCAGGTCGCATCAGCATGTTTTAAAGGAAGCAGTTTTTTTGTGTGAGAAGAAAATGGACATATGAGACTCCAGCAGTATCGACGTTCAGCTTAGAAGCAAAGTGCAATGATTCCGTACAAACTCTGAAAATGAAACGCAGCAATAAAAAGGCAATGGGACATGTCAGCGAATGCTTTGTGGCCAAGCAGGGTGAGATGTTTGAAGCAGAACCACAGTTTGGTTTCACTAAGGATCCATCATGGTGGATTGCAAACATGTGCCAAGACAACACATATTCTGCAGCTGTTGCAGCTCTCCGCAGAAACACTAGCACTTTCCCTTAGGCTCTAAAATGCAGAGAAATGGCCTGCGCAGCGCAGAAGCTATTTGTGCTGCTTGTACACCTCTTCCAACCCCTCAGTGGAAACTATTGCGCCTGCCTTTAGACTCTGAGATCCAGAGAACACAATGGTAGAGGCAGTGGAGAATGGAAGGAGAGAGTGAAGTTTGATGAGTGAGTTTGATGTGACTAATGTGGAGCACGCAGAAAATGTAGCCCCGTACTGGTTTTTACACCTGGAGCCTATTTCTGTAAGACATTTCAGGTGGACATTTTTGATCAAGAAGCCAGAGTGAAAAAATTGACAGCAGGTCTCTCTGGGAAAGAAAAAGCAGCAAGGCGTCGTGTGCCATTTAAATGCTGCTATAAGAAGGGCGTACTTTAGCAGCATCTCTCTTGACACTTCTATCTGTGTAATCTCTAGCTGCTTGGACACAGCGACACTGAAAATAATTGTACTGCAAATACCAAGTTACACAGGGAAAAAGGGTAGGTCAGCAAATGCCTTCTGTCCTGGCACATCTCTCAGTCAGAACTCCAGCTGAAAAATTTTGCTGTAATGATGGACTTTGCCACCTGGAGAAAATTTATATAGTTGGGAAGAAGCATTCAAAGCCCTAGTGCATTTCGTCTATTTTACGGACTGCAAGGGCACTATAAAGGCCAGCACTAGCTTTTTGTTGGACTTTTTCTTTTTGAGTAGCTGCTGGACGTTTTGAAGCGGTTTGGGATCTGCTAGAGTGCAAGGTAATACATAGAGCTTGAGGAAAGTGATATACACATTTTATATCTCCAGGGAGGTGGATGCAGTTCAGTGTGTGCGAGTTACATGTTGAGCAGCTGATCACACAGAAAAGAAGAGGCTGCGCTGCAATTGCCTTTTCATTTGCAGCTTATAAACTGCACAGCCCACAATGAAACAATTCCACTTCCTTCTGTGCTACATACAGGATCACATTCTCTCAGTCTCTAAGAGCCAGGACCCCCAGCGGAGCTCTTCCCTGCGCTGCTCCTACACCAATGAGGCCGGAGCCGCAAACAGCTTGGCTTTTTCCCTGGCACCGTCTGCCAGCGCTCATCAAAATAACCACACGATGGCGCTGTCCACTAACAAAAGAAGGAAACGCACCGAGGCCAGCTCCAAAGGACAGAGCCCAGTTGGAAACGTCCCTGCTCTCAAATTAACTGTGCCAGGAAAAAAAGACTTTGCTGATCTTCCCCCTCCAAGTGTGCAAACACTTTTGCACCACACTCAAAGGGCAACACAAAATCCTCTGCCCTAACAAACATTTTCACTCTCGCAGAGTCCGGTAACAAACTCAAAGACATCCGCTCAACAAATGTGCCAGCGGAGAGAGAAAGTTCTTTGCTGCCTACAATTTCAGCTTCACCCATCAAACAATGAACACACACCCTGCTATTGGCACTTTTCTTTTCAGCTCTATGCTCCTAAGCTTTCAGTCTCAGAGTCAAGATCCAAGCAGCATGGCAACAGGGACTACTCACACACTAAAGCTACAAGGACAAAAAGCTCAACAACTTGGTGTCTAGATTCCCACTGTCAGTTCAACAGCTCTAACCCACAGGGAAACCTCTTGGGAAAAACCTTTAAATTCACTGAGACCACCCAAAGTGCCCATCCAAACTTAATTTCTTTGCCAAAGAGAAGAACAAGAAGCTCATTTCAAGAGAAAGGGCATCCCCTCCTCCAAAATCCAAAACATCCAGTGACTGATCCCATACAATGGTGTCAGAACACTCTTACTAGAGGCAGACAGCCTTCCAAAGATGGATACTGACTCAATGACTGTACAAATTGAGGGAGTGCTTCCAAATATGCCGGCACAAGAAGCTGCTGTCGTCCTTGAGCTGCGCGACACAGCTTCTTATCTGCACCTCCAACTCTGGGGCTACGTGCTTTCCTTCCCATGAGAAAGCATTGCCATTCTCCTTCAGGAACTTACCAAGCCAAGCTGTATGCCATGTCCTGTACTATGTCCAACAATGGCTCCTGCACAGAAGGGTCTACGACATAAATATCTCGCAGGACTATACCTCCTCATGGTACCTTTAACGCCTGCCCTATTACATTGTCACTATATCTTTTACTTGCCAAGGAAAGGCACTCAGAGTCACTTGGCCTTGCCTTGCCTTTGATGCTGTGGCTAGTCTACTCTTGTTTTGCTTGCTTGCTCATGTGTGCCTTGCCTGGCAAGACCTAGAAAGACCTTCCTTGCTTTGCTTTGCCTTGCCTACCGCTCTTTGCAATGCAAACCAAGTGTAGGCGCAATTGTAGGCAAGTCAAGGGAGAAGCTGACAAGGCTGGAGCCATGAGGGGCAAGCAAATGGAGTGGTAGGTGAGAGAAGGCCCAGAACTTCTAGGCAAGGATGGGCATAGGAAGGCCAGGCAGAAACAGGAAGGCCTAGGCAAGGCTAGGTTTCCCTGGAAGAAAGCAGTCAAGTGTGGGCAGGTCAAGTGTGGGCGTAGGCACTGGAGGGAGTGCAAGGCTAGGGAGGCAAGGCAGGGCAAGGCAAGGAAACTTTTGGGTCACCAAGGCAAGACAAATGAGAGGTACATTCAAAGACTGCTGGTACACAAAAGGGGCTAGGACAGACTTCTCTGGCTGGCCTTGATCTCACATGGGCCATCTCTAATCTGCACCTAAAACACTTGGATTACCTGCTTTCCTTGGTATACAAAAGAACTGTCATTCTGGTCCTGAAGCGCAAAGGTGAAATGTGAATTTTATGTCCAAAATTCAAGACATGTAAGGATAGGTGCCAGAAGCAAGCTGCCAGGACAGATGGGTGTGCTTGCACGTGACCTCTTTTGGGCTTCCTCTCACATGCTCCTGAAACGCTGGAGGTACGTGAAAGCCTTGAGAGTCCTAGGAGAAGCAGGCAGGGCAAGGCAAGATGAAGAAATTCCGCAAAAAGAGGGGTATTGAATTCCAGGTGGGGGACGAGTGAGCAAGGGAATGCAAGGCAAGGGAGAGGAGAGGTTCAAAGGGAACGCCAAGAAAAGTGGTGGCTTTGCCAGGCAAGACAAAGGAGAGGCAAGCAAGGCAATGAGAGTCCTAGAAGGAGAAGGAAATGAAAGATTGGAGCTGGACAAAGGGGAAGGGAAACTGGACAAAGTGGCAAGGGGGATGGGTGGTGCAAGGCACTGGACTGGTAGGAAGGGCAAGGGAAAGACATGGATGGGTCAGGAAGGAAGAGGAAAACAATGGCCAGGAATGACAAAGAAATGCAAGGTTGGATAGGAAAGGAAAGGCAAGGCAATGTAGGGAAGGGGTAGGCCAGACAATGGGTGTCTTAAGAGGAAAAGTATGCATAGCAAGGCCAAGAGAAAAGCGGTAAAGAAGTTAGCGTGGGGGATAGGTGAGTGTAGCTGAGAAAGAAAGAAAGAAAGTGCCTCATTCCAGTTTGTATGTATGTATGTGTGTGTGAAGTTTGCAGGATGTAAAGCAGAGACTTGATGGTGGAGTGAAAGGATGCTTTTGAATACACGTGGCAAGGTCCAAGCAAACTATTTGTCTTGGCACATCTGTGTCCCATAAACTTCTTAGTTTAGATTCAGACTGTAAGCGGGACAGAGAACACCCCTAAAATTACAGCTGAGCAAGAAAGCTGGTCGCATCAGCATGTTTTAAAGGAAGCAGTTTTTTTGTGTGAGAAGAAAATGGACATATGAGACTCCAGCAGTATCGACGTTCAGCTTAGAAGCAAAGTGCAATGATTCCGTACAAACTCTGAAAATGAAACGCAGCAATAAAAAGGCAATGGGACATGTCAGCGAATGCTTTGTGGCCAAGCAGGGTGAGATGTTTGAAGCAGAACCACAGTTTGGTTTCACTAAGGATCCATCATGGTGGATTGCAAACATGTGCCAAGACAACACATATTCTGCAGCTGTTGCAGCTCTCCGCAGAAACACTAGCACTTTCCCTTAGGCTCTAAAATGCAGAGAAATGGCCTGCGCAGCGCAGAAGCTATTTGTGCTGCTTGTACACCTCTTCCAACCCCTCAGTGGAAACTATTGCGCCTGCCTTTAGACTCTGAGATCCAGAGAACACAATGGTAGAGGCAGTGGAGAATGGAAGGAGAGAGTGAAGTTTGATGAGTGAGTTTGATGTGACTTATGTGGAGCACGCAGAAAATGTAGCCCCGTACTGGTTTTTACACCTGGAGCCTATTTCTGTAAGACATTTCAGGTGGACATTTTTGATCAAGAAGTCAGAGTGAAAAAATTGACAGCAGGTGTCTCTGGGAAAGAAAAAGCAGCAAGGCGTCGTGTGCCATTTAAATGCTGCTATAAGAAGGGCGTACTTTAGCAGCATCTCTCTTGACACTTCTATCTGTGTAATCTCTAGCTGCTTGGACACAGCGACACTGAAAATAATTGTACTGCAAATACCAAGTTACACAGGGAAAAAGGCTAGGTCAGCAAATGCCTTCTGTCCTGGCACATCTCTCAGTCAGAACTCCAGCTGAAAAATTTTGCTGTAATGATGGACTTTGCCACCTGGAGAAAATTTATATAGTTGGGAAGAAGCATTCAAAGCCCTAGTGCATTTCGTCTATTTTACGGACTGCAAGGGCACTATAAAGGCCAGCACTAGCTTTTGTTGGACTTTTTCTTTTTGAGTAGCTGCTGGACGTTTTGAAGCGGTTTGGGATCTGCTAGAGTGCAAGGTAATACATAGAGTTTGAGGAAAGTGATATACACATTTTATATCTCCAGGGAGGTGGATGCAGTTCAGTGTGTGCGAGTTACATGTTGAGCAGCTGATCACACAGAAAAGAAGAGGCTGCGCTGCAATTGCCTTTTCATTTGCAGCTTATAAACTGCACAGCCCACAATGAAACAATTCCACTTCCTTCTGTGCTACATACAGGATCACATTCTCTCAGTCTCTAAGAGCCAGGACCCCCAGCGGAGCTCTTCCCTGCGCTGCTCCTACACCAATGAGGCCGGAGCCGCAAACAGCTTGGCTTTTTCCCTGGCACCGTCTGCCAGCGCTCATCAAAATAACCACACGATGGCGCTGTCCACTAACAAAAGAAGGAAACGCACCGAGGCCAGCTCCAAAGGACAGAGCCGAGTTGGAAACGTCCCTGCTCTCAAATTAACTGTGCCAGGAAAAAAAGACTTTGCTGATCTTCCCCCTCCAAGTGTGCAAACACTTTTGCACCACACTCAAAGGGCAACACGAAATCCTCTGCCCTAACAAACATTTTCACTCTCGCAGAGTCCGGTAACAAACTCAAAGACATCCGCTCAACAAATGTGCCAGCGGAGAGAGAAAGTTCTTTGCTGCCTACAATTTCAGCTTCACCCATCAAACAATGAACACACACCCTGCTATTGGCACTTTTCTTTTCAGCTCTATGCTCCTAAGCTTTCAGTCTCAGAGTCAAGATCCAAGCAGCATGGCAACAGGGACTACTCACACAGTAAAGCTACAAGGACAAAAAGCTCAACAACTTGGTGTCTAGATTCCCACTGTCAGTTCAACAGCTCTAACCCACAGGGAAACCTCTTGGGAAAAACCTTTAAATTCACTGAGACCACCCAAAGTGCCCATCCAAACTTAATTTCTTTGCCAAAGAGAAGAACAAGAAGCTCATTTCAAGAGAAAGGGCATCCCCTCCTCCAAAATCCAAAACATCCAGTGACTGATCCCATACAATGGTGTCAGAACACTCTTACTAGAGGCAGACAGCCTTCCAAAGATGGATACTGACTCAATGACTGTACAAATTGAGGGAGTGCTTCCAAATATGCCGGCACAAGAAGCTGCTGTCGTCCTTGAGCTGCGCGACACAGCTTCTTATCTGCACCTCCAACTCTGGGGCTACGTGCTTTCCTTCCCATGAGAAAGCATTGCCATTCTCCTTCAGGAACTTACCAAGCCAAGCTGTATGCCATGTCCTGTACTATGTCCAACAATGGCTCCTGCCTAGAAGGGTCTACGACATAAATATCTTGCTGGACTATAGCTCCTCATGGTACCTTTAACGCCTGCCCTATTACATTGTCATTATATCTTTTACTTGCCAAGGAAAGGCACTCAGAGTCACTTGGCCTTGCCTTGCCTTTGATGCTGTGGCTAATCTACTCTTGTTTGGTTTGCTTGTTTATGTGTGCCTTGCCTGGCAAGACCTAGAAAGACCTTCCTTGCTTTGCTTTGCCTTGCCTACCGCTCTTTGCAATGCAAACCAAGTGTAGGCGCAATTGTAGGCAAGTCAAGGGAGAAGCTGACAAGGCTTGAGCCATGAGGGGCAAGCAAATGGAGTGGTAGGTGAGAGAAGGCCCAGAACTTCTAGGCAAGGATGGGCATAGGAAGGCCAGGCAGACACAGGAAGGCCTAGGCAAGGCTAGGTTTCCCTGGAGGAAAGCAGTCAAGTGTGGGCAGGTCAAGTGTGGGCGTAGGCACTGGAGGGAGTGCAAGGCTAGGGAGGCAAGGCAGGGCAAGGAAAGGAAACTTTTGGGTCACCAAGGCAAGACAATGAGTGGTACATTCAAAGACTGCTGGTACACAAAAGGGGCTAAGACAGACTTCTCTGGCTGGCCTTGATCTCACATGGGCCATCTCTAATCTGCACCTAAAACACTTGGATTACCTGCTTTCCTTGGTATACAAAAGAACTGTCATTCTGGTCCTGAAGCGCAAAGGTGAAATGTGAATTTTATGTCCAAAATTCAAGACATGTAAGGATAGGTGCCAGAAGCAAGCTGCCAGGACAGATGGGTGTGCTTGCACGTGACCTCTTTTGGGCTTCCTCTCACATGCTCCTGAAACGCTGGAGGTACGTGAACGCCTTGAGAGTCCTAGGAGAAGCAGGCAGGGCAAGGCAAGATGAAGAAATTCCGCAAAAAGAGGGGTATTGAATTCCAGGTGGGGGACGAGTGAGCAAGGGAATGCAAGGCAAGGGAGAGGAGAGGTTCAAAGGGAACGCCAAGAAAAGTGGTGGCTTTGCCAGGCAAGACAAAGGAGAGGCAAGCAAGGCAATGAGAGTCCTAGAAGGAGAAGGAAATGAAAGATTGGAGCTGGACAAAGGGGAAGGGAAACTGGACAAAGTGGCAAGGGGGATGGGTGGTGCAAGGCACTGGACTGGTAGGAAGGGCAAGGGAAAGACATGGATGGGTCAGGAAGGAAGAGGAAAACAATGGCCAGGAATGACAAAGAAATGCAAGGTTGGATAGGAAAGGAAAGGCAAGGCAATGTAGGGAAGGGGTAGACCAGCCAATGGGTGTCTTAAGAGGAAAAGTATGCATAGCAAGGCCAAGAGAAAAGCGGTAAAGAAGTTAGCGTAGGGGATAGGTGAGTGTA
Source organism: Poecile atricapillus (assembly GCF_030490865.1). NCBI lineage: Eukaryota > Metazoa > Chordata > Aves > Passeriformes > Paridae > Poecile > Poecile atricapillus. The sequence goes on along the minus strand of NC_081288.1, from coordinate 75,559,808 downwards.
GCTGAGAAAGAAAGAAAGAAAGTGCCTCATTCCAGTTTGTATGTATGTATGTGTGTGTGAAGTTTGCAGGATGTAAAGCAGAGACTTGATGGTGGAGTGAAAGGATGCTTTTGAATACACGTGGCAAGGTCCAAGCAAACTATTTGTCTTGGCACATCTGTGTCCCATAAACTTCTTAGTTTAGATTCAGACTGTAAGCGGGACAGAGAACACCCCTAAAATTACAGCTGAGCAAGAAAGCAGGTCGCATCAGCATGTTTTAAAGGAAGCAGTTTTTTTGTGTGAGAAGAAAATGGACATATGAGACTCCAGCAGTATCGACGTTCAGCTTAGAAGCAAAGTGCAATGATTCCGTACAAACTCTGAAAATGAAACGCAGCAATAAAAAGGCAATGGGACATGTCAGCGAAAGCTTTGTGGCCAAGCAGGGTGAGATGTTTGAAGCAGAACCACAGTTTGGTTTCACTAAGGATCCATCATGGTGGATTGCAAACATGTGCCAAGACAACACATATTCTGCAGCTGTTGCAGCTCTCCGCAGGAACACTAGCGCTTTCCCTTAGACTCTAAAATGCAGAGAAATGGCCTGCGCAGCGCAGAAGCTATTTGTGCTGCTTGTACACCTCTTCCAACCCCTCAGTGGAAACTATTGCGCCTGCCTTTAGACTCTGAGATCCAGAGAACACAATGGTAGAGGCAGTGGAGAATGGAAGGAGAGAGTGAAGTTTGATGAGTGAGTTTGATGTGACTTATGTGGAGCACGCAGAAAATGTAGCCCCGTACTGGTTTTTACACCTGGAGCCTATTTCTGTAAGACATTTCAGGTGGACATTTTTGATCAAGAAGCCAGAGTGAAAAAATTGACAGCAGGTCTCTCTGGGAAAGAAAAAGCAGCAAGGCGTCGTGTGCCATTTAAATGCTGCTATAAGAAGGGCGTACTTTAGCAGCATCTCTCTTGACACTTCTATCTGTGTAATCTCTAGCTGCTTGGACACAGCGACACTGAAAATAATTGTACTGCAAATACCAAGTTACACAGGGAAAAAGGGTAGGTCAGCAAATGCCTTCTGTCCTGGCACATCTCTCAGTCAGAACTCCAGCTGAAAAATTTTGCTGTAATGATGGACTTTGCCACTTGGAGAGAATTTATATAGTTGGGAAGAAGCATTCCAAGCCCTAGTGCATTTCGTCTATTTTACAGACTGCAAAGGCACTCTAAAGGCCAGCACTAGCTTTTTGTTGGACTTTTTCTTTTTGAGTAGCTGCTGGACGTTTTGAAGCGGTTTGGGATCAGCTAGAGTGCAAGGTAATACATAGAGTTTGAGGAAAGTGATATACACATTTTATATCTCCAGGGAGGTGGATGCAGTTCAGTGTGTGCGAGTTACATGTTGAGCAGCTGATCACACAGAAAAGAAGAGGCTGCGCTGCAATTGCCTTTTCATTTGCAGCTTATAAACTGCACAGCCCACAATGAAACAATTCCGCTTCCTTCTGTGCTACATACAGGATCACATTCTCTCAGTCTCTAAGAGCCAGGACCCCCAGCGGAGCTCTTCCCTGCGCTGCTCCTACACCAATGAGGCCAGAGCCGCAAACAGCTTGGCTTTTTCCCTGGCACCGTCTGCCAGCGCTCATCAAAATAACCACACGATGTCGACTAACAAAAGAAGGAAACGCACTGAGGCCAGCTCCAAAGGACAGAGCCCAGTTGGAAACGTCCCTGCTCTCAAATTAACTGTGCCAGGAAAAAAAGACTTTGCTGATCTTCCCCCTCCAAGTGTGCAAACACTTTTGCACCACACTCAAAGGGCAACACAAAATCCTCTGCCCTAACAAACATTTTCACTCTCGCAGAGTCCGGTAACAAACTCAAAGACATCCGCTCAACAAATGTGCCAGCGGAGAGAGAAAGTTCTTTGCTGCCTACAATTTCAGCTTCACCCATCAAACAATGAACACACACCCTGCTATTGGCACTTTTCTTTTCAGCTCTACGCTCCTAAGCTTTCAGTCTCAGAGTCAAGATCCAAGCAGCATGGCAACAGGGACTACTCACACACTAAAGCTACAAGGACAAAAAGCTCAACAACTTGGTGTCTAGATTCCCACTGTCAGTTCAACAGCTCTAACCCACAGGGAAACCTCTTGGGAAAAACCTTTAAATTCACTGAGACCACCCAAAGTGCCCATCCAAACTTAATTTCTTTGCCAAAGAGAAGAACAAGAAGCTCATTTCAAGAGAAATGGCATCCCCTCCTCCAAAATCCAAAACATCCAGTGACTGATCCCATACAATGGTGTCAGAACACTCTTACTAGAGGCAGACAGCCTTCCAAAGATGGATACTGACTCAATGACTGTACAAATTGAGGGAGTGCTTCCAAATATGCCGGCACAAGAAGCTGCTGTCGTCCTTGAGCTGCGCGACACAGCTTCTTATCTGCACCTCCAACTCTGGGGCTACGTGCTTTCCTTCCCATGAGAAAGCATTGCCATTCTCCTTCAGGAACTTAGCAAGCCAAGCTGTATGCCATGTCCTGTACTATGTCCAACAATGGCTCCTGCACAGAAGGGTCTACGACATAAATATCTTGCTGGACTATACCTCCTCATGGTACCTTTAACGCCTGCCCTATTACATTGTCACTATATCTTTTACTTGCCAAGGAAAGGCACTCAGAGTCACTTGGCCTTGCCTTGCCTTTGATGCTGTGGCTAATCTACTCTTGTTTGGTTTGCTTGTTTATGTGTGCCTTGCCTGGCAAGACCTAGAAAGACCTTCCTTGCTTTGCTTTGCCTTGCCTACCGCTCTTTGCAATGCAAACCAAGTGTAGGCGCAATTGTAGGCAAGTCAAGGGAGAAGTTGACAAGGCTGGAGCCATGAGGGGCAAGCAAATGGAGTGGTAGGTGAGAGAAGGCCCAGAACTTCTAGGCAAGGATGGGCATAGGAAGGCCAGGCAGAAACTGGAAGGCCTAGGCAAGGCTAGGTTTCCCTGGAGGAAAGCAGTCAAGTGTGGGCAGGTCAAGGGTGGGCGTAGGCACTGGAGGGAGGCAAGGCTAGGGAGGCAAGGCAGGGCAAGGCAAGGAAACTTTTGGGTCACCAAGGCAAGACAAATGAGAGGTAAATTCAAAGACTGCTGGTACACAAAAGGGGCTAGGACAGACTTCTCTGGCTGGCCTTGATCTCACATGGGCCATCTCTAATCTGCACCTAAAACACTTGGATTACCTGCTTTCCTTGGTATACAAAAGAACTGTCATTCTTGTCCTGAAGCGCAAAGGTGAAATGTGAATTTTATGTCCAAAATTCAAGACATGTAAGGATAGGTGCCAGAAGCAAGCTGCCAGGACAGATGGGTGTGCTTGCACGTGACCTCTTTTGGGCTTCCTCTCACATGCTCCTGAAACGCTGGAGGTACGTGAAAGCCTTGAGAGTCCTAGGGGAAGCAGGCAGGGCAAGGCAAGATGAAGAAATGCCGCAAAAAGAGGGGTATTGAATTCCAGGTGGGGGACGAGTGAGCAAGGGAATGCAAGGCAAGGGAGAGGAGAGGTTCAAAGGGAACGCAAAGAAAAGTGGTGGCTTTGCCAGGCAAGACAAAAGAGAGGCAAGCAAGGCAATGAGAGTCCTAGAAGGAGAAGGAAATGAAAGATTGGTGCTGGACAAATGGGAAGGGAAACTGGACAAAGTGGCAAGGGGGATGGGTGGTGCAAGGCACTGGACTGGTAGGAAGGGCAAGGGAAAGGCATGGATGGGTCAGGAAGGAAGAGGAAAACAATGGCCAGGAATGACAAAGAAATGCAAGGTTGGATAGGAAAGGAAAGGCAAGGCAATGTAGGGAAGGGGTAGGCCAGACAATGGGTGTCTTAAGAGGAAAAGTATGCATAGCAAGGCCAAGAGAAAAGCGGTAAAGAAGTTAGCGTGGGGGATAGGTGAGTGTAGCTGGGAAAGAAAGAAAGAAAGTGTCTCATTCCAGTATGTATGTATGTATGTGTGTGTGAAGTTTGCAGGATGTAAAGCAGAAGAAAGCAGTGACTTGATAGTGGAGTGAAAGGATGCTTTTGAATACACGTTGCAAGGTCCAAGCAAACTATTTGTCTTGGCACATCTGTGTCCCATAAACTTCTTAGTTTAGATTCAGACTGTAAGCGGGACAGAGAACACCCCTAAAATTACAGCTGAGCAAGAAAGCAGGTCGCATCAGCATGTTTTAAAGGAAGCAGTTTTTTTGTGTGAGAAGAAAATGGACATATGAGACTCCAGCAGTATCGACGTTCAGCTTAGAAGCAAAGTGCAATGATTCCGTACAAACTCTGAAAATGAAACGCAGCAATAAAAAGGCAATGGGACATGTCAGCGAAAGCTTTGTGGCCAAGCAGGGTGAGATGTTTGAAGCAGAACCACAGTTTGGTTTCACTAAGGATCCATCATGGTGGATTGCAAACATGTGCCAAGACAACACATATTCTGCAGCTGTTGCAGCTCTCCGCAGGAACACTAGCGCTTTCCCTTAGACTCTAAAATGCAGAGAAATGGCCTGCGCAGCGCAGAAGCTATTTGTGCTGCTTGTACACCTCTTCCAACCCCTCAGTGGAAACTATTGCGCCTGCCTTTAGACTCTGAGATCCAGAGAACACAATGGTAGAGGCAGTGGAGAATGGAAGGAGAGAGTGAAGTTTGATGAGTGAGTTTGATGTGACTTATGTGGAGCACGCAGAAAATGTAGCCCCGTACTGGTTTTTACACCTGGAGCCTATTTCTGTAAGACATTTCAGGTGGACATTTTTGATCAAGAAGCCAGAGTGAAAAAATTGACAGCAGGTCTCTCTGGGAAAGAAAAAGCAGCAAGGCGTCGTGTGCCATTTAAATGCTGCTATAAGAAGGGCGTACTTTAGCAGCATCTCTCTTGACACTTCTATCTGTGTAATCTCTAGCTGCTTGGACACAGCGGCACTGAAAATAATTGCACTGCAAATACCAAGTTACACAGGGAAAAAGGGTAGGTCAGCAAATGCCTTCTGTCCTGGCACATCTCTCAGTCAGAACTCCAGCTGAAAAATTTTGCTGTAATGATGGACTTTGCCACTTGGAGAGAATTTATATAGTTGGGAAGAAGCATTCAAAGCCCTAGTGCATTTCGTCTATTTTACGGACTGCAAAGGCACTCTAAAGGCCAGCACTAGCTTTTTGTTGGACTTTTTCTTTTTGAGTAGCTGCTGGACGTTTTGAAGCGGTTTGGGATCTGCTAGAGTGCAAGGTAATACATAGAGTTTGAGGAAAGTGATATACACATTTTATATCTCCAGGGAGGTGGATGCAGTTCAGTGTGTGCGAGTTACATGTTGAGCAGCTGATCACACAGAAAAGAAGAGGCTGCGCTGCAATTGCCTTTTCATTTGCAGCTTATAAACTGCACAGCCCACAATGAAACAATTCCACTTCCTTCTGTGCTACATACAGGATCACATTCTCTCAGTCTCTAAGAGCCAGGACCCCCAGCGGAGCTCTTCCCTGCGCTGCTCCTACACCAATGAGGCCGGAGCCGCAAACAGCTTGGCTTTTTCCCTGGCACCGTCTGCCAGCGCTCATCAAAATAACCACACGATGGCACTGTCCACTAACAAAAGAAGGAAACGCACCGAGGCCAGCTCCAAAGGACAGAGCCGAGTTGGAAACGTCCCTGCTCTCAAATTAACTGTGCCAGGAAAAAAAGACTTTGCTGATCTTCCCCCTCCAAGTGTGCAAACACTTTTGCACAACACTCAAAGGGCAACACGAAATCCTCTGCCCTAACAAACATTTTCACTCTCGCAGAGTCCGGTAACAAACTCAAAGACATCCGCTCAACAAATGTGCCAGCGGAGAGAGAAAGTTCTTTGCTGCCTACAATTTCAGCTTCACCCATCAAACAATGAACACACACCCTGCTATTGGCACTTTTCTTTTCAGCTCTACGCTCCTAAGCTTTCAGTCTCAGAGTCAAGATCCAAGCAGCATGGCAACAGGGACTACTCACACACTAAAGCTACAAGGACAAAAAGCTCAACAACTTGCTGTCTAGATTCCCACTGTCAGTTCAACAGCTCTAACCCACAGGGAAACCTCTTGGGAAAAACCTTTAAATTCACTGAGACCACCCAAAGTGCCCATCCAAACTTAATTTCTTTGCCAAAGAGAAGAACAAGAAGCTCATTTCAAGAGAAATGGCATCCCCTCCTCCAAAATCCAAATCATCCAGTGACTGATCCCATACAATGGTGTCAGAACACTCTTACTAGAGGCAGACAGCCTTCCAAAGATGGATACTGACTCAATGACTGTACAAATTGAGGGAGTGCTTCCAAATATGCCGGCACAAGAAGCTGCTGTCGTCCTTGAGCTGCGCGACACGGCTTCATATCTGCACCTCCAACTCTGGGGCTACATGCTTTCCTTCCCATGAGAAAGCATTGCCATTCTCCTTCAGGAACTTAGCAAGCCAAGCTGTATGCCATGTCCTGTACTATGTCCAACAATGGCTCCTGCACAGAAGGGTCTACGACATAAATATCTTGCTGGACTATACCTCCTCATGGTACCTTTAACGCCTGCCCTATTACATTGTCACTATATCTTTTACTTGCCAAGGAAAGGCACTCAGAGTCACTTGGCCTTGCCTTGCCTTTGATGCTGTGGCTAGTCTACTCTTGTTTTGCTTGCTTGCTTATGTGTGCCTTGCCTGGCAAGACCTAGAAAGACCTTCCTTGCTTTGCTTTGTCTTGCCTATCGCTCTTTGCAATGCAAACCAAGTGTAGGCGCAATTGTAGGCAAGTCAAGGGAGAAGTTGACAAGGCTGGAGCCATGAGGGGCAAGCAAATGGAGTGGTGGGTGAGAGAAGGTCCAGAACTTCTAGGAAAGGATGGGCACCGGAAGGCCTAGCAGATACAGGAAGGCCTAGGCAAGGCTAGGTTTCCCTGGAGGAAAGCAGTAGGCAGGTCAAGTGTGGGCGTAGGCACTGGAGGGAGTGCAAGGCTAGGGAGGCAAGGCAGGGCAAGGCAAGGAAACTTTTGGGTCACCAATGCAAGACAAATGAGAGGTACATTCAAAGACTGCTGGTACACAAAAGGGGCTAGGACAGACTTCTCTGGCTGGCCTTGATCTCACATGGGCCATCTCTAATCTGCACCTAAAACACTTGGATTACCTGCTTTCCTTGGTATACAAAAGAACTGTCATTCTGGTCCTGAAGCGCAAAGGTGAAATGTGAATTTTATGTCCAAAATTCAAGACATGTAAGGATAGGTGCCAGAAGCAAGCTGCCAGGACAGATGGGTGTGCTTGCACGTGACCTCTTTTGGGCTTCCTCTCACATGCTCCTGAAACGCTGGAGGTACGTGAAAGCCTTGAGAGTCCTAGGAGAAGCAGGCAGGGCAAGGCAAGATGAAGAAATTCCGCAAAAAGAGGGGTATTGAATTCCAGGTGGGGGACGAGTGAGCAAGGGAATGCAAGGCAAGGGAGAGGAGAGGTTCAAAGGGAACGCCAAGAAAAGTGGTGGCTTTGCCAGGCAAGACAAAGGAGAGGCAAGCAAGGCAATGAGAGTCCTAGAAGGAGAAGGAAATGAAAGATTGGTGCTGGACAAATGGGAAGGGAAACTGGACAAAGTGGCAAGGGGGATGGGTGGTGCAAGGCACTGGACTGGTAGGAAGGGCAAGGGAAAGACATGGATGGGTCAGGAAGGAAGAGGAAAACAATGGCCAGGAATGACAAAGAAATGCAAGGTTGGATAGGAAAGGAAAGGCAAGGCAATGTAGGGAAGGGGTAGGCCAGACAATGGGTGTCTTAAGAGGAAAAGTATGCATAGCAAGGCCAAGAGAAAAGCGGTAAAGAAGTTAGCGTGGGGGATAGGTGAGTGTAGCTGGGAAAGAAAGAAAGAAAGTGTCTCATTCCAGTATGTATGTATGTATGTGTGTGTGAAGTTTGCAGGATGTAAAGCAGAAGAAAGCAGTGACTTGATGGTGGAGTGAAAGGATGCTTTTGAATACACGTTGCAAGGTCCAAGCAAACTATTTGTCTTGGCACATCTGTGTCCCATAAACTTCTTAGTTTAGATTCAGACTGTAAGCGGGACAGAGAACACCCCTAAAATTACAGCTGAGCAAGAAAGCAGGTCGCATCAGCATGTTTTAAAGGAAGCAGTTTTTTTGTGTGAGAAGAAAATGGACATATGAGACTCCAGCAGTATCGACGTTCAGCTTAGAAGCAAAGTGCAATGATTCCGTACAAACTCTGAAAATGAAACGCAGCAATAAAAAGGCAATGGGACATGTCAGCGAAAGCTTTGTGGCCAAGCAGGGTGAGATGTTTGAAGCAGAACCACAGTTTGGTTTCACTAAGGATCCATCATGGTGGATTGCAAACATGTGCCAAGACAACACATATTCTGCAGCTGTTGCAGCTCTCCGCAGGAACACTAGCGCTTTCCCTTAGACTCTAAAATGCAGAGAAATGGCCTGCGCAGCGCAGAAGCTATTTGTGCTGCTTGTACACCTCTTCCAACCCCTCAGTGGAAACTATTGCGCCTGCCTTTAGACTCTGAGATCCAGAGAACACAATGGTAGAGGCAGTGGAGAATGGAAGGAGAGAGTGAAGTTTGATGAGTGAGTTTGATGTGACTTATGTGGAGCACGCAGAAAATGTAGCCCCGTACTGGTTTTTACACCTGGAGCCTATTTCTGTAAGACATTTCAGGTGGACATTTTTGATCAAGAAGCCAGAGTGAAAAAATTGACAGCAGGTCTCTCTGGGAAAGAAAAAGCAGCAAGGCGTCGTGTGCCATTTAAATGCTGCTATAAGAAGGGCGTACTTTAGCAGCATCTCTCTTGACACTTCTATCTGTGTAATCTCTAGCTGCTTGGACACAGCGACACTGAAAATAATTGCACTGCAAATACCAAGTTACACAGGGAAAAAGGGTAGGTCAGCAAATGCCTTCTGTCCTGGCACATCTCTCAGTCAGAACTCCAGCTGAAAAATTTTGCTGTAATGATGGACTTTGCCACTTGGAGAGAATTTATATAGTTGGGAAGAAGCATTCAAAGCCCTAGTGCATTTCGTCTATTTTACGGACTGCAAAGGCACTCTAAAGGCCAGCACTAGCTTTTTGTTGGACTTTTTCTTTTTGAGTAGCTGCTGGACGTTTTGAAGCGGTTTGGGATCTGCTAGAGTGCAAGGTAATACATAGAGTTTGAGGAAAGTGATATACACATTTTATATCTCCAGGGAGGTGGATGCAGTTCAGTGTGTGCGAGTTACATGTTGAGCAGCTGATCACACAGAAAAGAAGAGGCTGCGCTGCAATTGCCTTTTCATTTGCAGCTTATAAACTGCACAGCCCACAATGAAACAATTCCACTTCCTTCTGTGCTACATACAGGATCACATTCTCTCAGTCTCTAAGAGCCAGGACCCCCAGCGGAGCTCTTCCCTGCGCTGCTCCTACACCAATGAGGCCGGAGCCGCAAACAGCTTGGCTTTTTCCCTGGCACCGTCTGCCAGCGCTCATCAAAATAACCACACGATGGCACTGTCCACTAACAAAAGAAGGAAACGCACCGAGGCCAGCTCCAAAGGACAGAGCCGAGTTGGAAACGTCCCTGCTCTCAAATTAACTGTGCCAGGAAAAAAAGACTTTGCTGATCTTCCCCCTCCAAGTGTGCAAACACTTTTGCACAACACTCAAAGGGCAACACGAAATCCTCTGCCCTAACAAACATTTTCACTCTCGCAGAGTCCGGTAACAAACTCAAAGACATCCGCTCAACAAATGTGCCAGCGGAGAGAGAAAGTTCTTTGCTGCCTACAATTTCAGCTTCACCCATCAAACAATGAACACACACCCTGCTATTGGCACTTTTCTTTTCAGCTCTACGCTCCTAAGCTTTCAGTCTCAGAGTCAAGATCCAAGCAGCATGGCAACAGGGACTACTCACACACTAAAGCTACAAGGACAAAAAGCTCAACAACTTGCTGTCTAGATTCCCACTGTCAGTTCAACAGCTCTAACCCACAGGGAAACCTCTTGGGAAAAACCTTTAAATTCACTGAGACCACCCAAAGTGCCCATCCAAACTTAATTTCTTTGCCAAAGAGAAGAACAAGAAGCTCATTTCAAGAGAAATGGCATCCCCTCCTCCAAAATCCAAATCATCCAGTGACTGATCCCATACAATGGTGTCAGAACACTCTTACTAGAGGCAGACAGCCTTCCAAAGATGGATACTGACTCAATGACTGTACAAATTGAGGGAGTGCTTCCAAATATGCCGGCACAAGAAGCTGCTGTCGTCCTTGAGCTGCGCGACACGGCTTCATATCTGCACCTCCAACTCTGGGGCTACATGCTTTCCTTCCCATGAGAAAGCATTGCCATTCTCCTTCAGGAACTTAGCAAGCCAAGCTGTATGCCATGTCCTGTACTATGTCCAACAATGGCTCCTGCACAGAAGGGTCTACGACATAAATATCTTGCTGGACTATACCTCCTCATGGTACCTTTAACGCCTGCCCTATTACATTGTCACTATATCTTTTACTTGCCAAGGAAAGGCACTCAGAGTCACTTGGCCTTGCCTTGCCTTTGATGCTGTGGCTAGTCTACTCTTGTTTTGCTTGCTTGCTTATGTGTGCCTTGCCTGGCAAGACCTAGAAAGACCTTCCTTGCTTTGCTTTGTCTTGCCTATCGCTCTTTGCAATGCAAACCAAGTGTAGGCGCAATTGTAGGCAAGTCAAGGGAGAAGTTGACAAGGCTGGAGCCATGAGGGGCAAGCAAATGGAGTGGTGGGTGAGAGAAGGTCCAGAACTTCTAGGAAAGGATGGGCACAGGAAGGCCTAGCAGATACAGGAAGGCCTAGGCAAGGCTAGGTTTCCCTGGAGGAAAGCAGTAGGCAGGTCAAGTGTGGGCGTAGGCACTGGAGGGAGTGCAAGGCTAGGGAGGCAAGGCAGGGCAAGGCAAGGAAACTTTTGGGTCACCAATGCAAGACAAATGAGAGGTACATTCAAAGACTGCTGGTACACAAAAGGGGCTAGGACAGACTTCTCTGGCTGGCCTTGATCTCACATGGGCCATCTCTAATCTGCACCTAAAACACTTGGATTACCTGCTTTCCTTGGTATACAAAAGAACTGTCATTCTGGTCCTGAAGCGCAAAGGTGAAATGTGAATTTTATGTCCAAAATTCAAGACATGTAAGGATAGGTGCCAGAAGCAAGCTGCCAGGACAGATGGGTGTGCTTGCACGTGACCTCTTTTGGGCTTCCTCTCACATGCTCCTGAAACGCTGGAGGTACGTGAAAGCCTTGAGAGTCCTAGGGGAAGCAGGCAGGGCAAGGCAAGATGAAGAAATGCCGCAAAAAGAGGGGTATTGAATTCCAGGTGGGGGACGAGTGAGCAAGGGAATGCAAGGCAAGGGAGAGGAGAGGTTCAAAGGGAACGCCAAGAAAAGTGGTGGCTTTGCCAGGCAAGACAAAGGAGAGGCAAGCAAGGCAATGAGAGTCCTAGAAGGAGAAGGAAATGAAAGATTGGTGCTGGACAAATGGGAAGGGAAACTGGACAAAGTGGCAAGGGGGATGGGTGGTGCAAGGCACTGGACTGGTAGGAAGGGCAAGGGAAAGACATGGATGGGTCAGGAAGGAAGAGGAAAACAATGGCCAGGAATGACAAAGAAATGCAAGGTTGGATAGGAAAGGAAAGGCAAGGCAATGTAGGGAAGGGGTAGGCCAGACAATGGGTGTCTTAAGAGGAAAAGTATGCATAGCAAGGCCAAGAGAAAAGCGGTAAAGAAGTTAGCGTGGGGGATAGGTGAGTGTAGCTGGGAAAGAAAGAAAGAAAGTGTCTCATTCCAGTATGTATGTATGTATGTGTGTGTGAAGTTTGCAGGATGTAAAGCAGAAGAAAGCAGTGACTTGATGGTGGAGTGAAAGGATGCTTTTGAATACACGTTGCAAGGTCCAAGCAAACTATTTGTCTTGGCACATCTGTGTCCCATAAACTTCTTAGTTTAGATTCAGACTGTAAGCGGGACAGAGAACACCCCTAAAATTACAGCTGAGCAAGAAAGCAGGTCGCATCAGCATGTTTTAAAGGAAGCAGTTTTTTTGTGTGAGAAGAAAATGGACATATGAGACTCCAGCAGTATCGACGTTCAGCTTAGAAGCAAAGTGCAATGATTCCGTACAAACTCTGAAAATGAAACGCAGCAATAAAAAGGCAATGGGACATGTCAGCGAAAGCTTTGTGGCCAAGCAGGGTGAGATGTTTGAAGCAGAACCACAGTTTGGTTTCACTAAGGATCCATCATGGTGGATTGCAAACATGTGCCAAGACAACACATATTCTGCAGCTGTTGCAGCTCTCCGCAGGAACACTAGCGCTTTCCCTTAGACTCTAAAATGCAGAGAAATGGCCTGCGCAGCGCAGAAGCTATTTGTGCTGCTTGTACACCTCTTCCAACCCCTCAGTGGAAACTATTGCGCCTGCCTTTAGACTCTGAGATCCAGAGAACACAATGGTAGAGGCAGTGGAGAATGGAAGGAGAGAGTGAAGTTTGATGAGTGAGTTTGATGTGACTTATGTGGAGCACGCAGAAAATGTAGCCCCGTACTGGTTTTTACACCTGGAGCCTATTTCTGTAAGACATTTCAGGTGGACATTTTTGATCAAGAAGCCAGAGTGAAAAAATTGACAGCAGGTCTCTCTGGGAAAGAAAAAGCAGCAAGGCGTCGTGTGCCATTTAAATGCTGCTATAAGAAGGGCGTACTTTAGCAGCATCTCTCTTGACACTTCTATCTGTGTAATCTCTAGCTGCTTGGACACAGCGGCACTGAAAATAATTGCACTGCAAATACCAAGTTACACAGGGAAAAAGGGTAGGTCAGCAAATGCCTTCTGTCCTGGCACATCTCTCAGTCAGAACTCCAGCTGAAAAATTTTGCTGTAATGATGGACTTTGCCACTTGGAGAGAATTTATATAGTTGGGAAGAAGCATTCAAAGCCCTAGTGCATTTCGTCTATTTTACGGACTGCAAAGGCACTCTAAAGGCCAGCACTAGCTTTTTGTTGGACTTTTTCTTTTTGAGTAGCTGCTGGACGTTTTGAAGCGGTTTGGGATCTGCTAGAGTGCAAGGTAATACATAGAGTTTGAGGAAAGTGATATACACATTTTATATCTCCAGGGAGGTGGATGCAGTTCAGTGTGTGCGAGTTACATGTTGAGCAGCTGATCACACAGAAAAGAAGAGGCTGCGCTGCAATTGCCTTTTCATTTGCAGCTTATAAACTGCACAGCCCACAATGAAACAATTCCACTTCCTTCTGTGCTACATACAGGATCACATTCTCTCAGTCTCTAAGAGCCAGGACCCCCAGCGGAGCTCTTCCCTGCGCTGCTCCTACACCAATGAGGCCGGAGCCGCAAACAGCTTGGCTTTTTCCCTGGCACCGTCTGCCAGCGCTCATCAAAATAACCACACGATGGCACTGTCCACTAACAAAAGAAGGAAACGCACCGAGGCCAGCTCCAAAGGACAGAGCCGAGTTGGAAACGTCCCTGCTCTCAAATTAACTGTGCCAGGAAAAAAAGACTTTGCTGATCTTCCCCCTCCAAGTGTGCAAACACTTTTGCACAACACTCAAAGGGCAACACGAAATCCTCTGCCCTAACAAACATTTTCACTCTCGCAGAGTCCGGTAACAAACTCAAAGACATCCGCTCAACAAATGTGCCAGCGGAGAGAGAAAGTTCTTTGCTGCCTACAATTTCAGCTTCACCCATCAAACAATGAACACACACCCTGCTATTGGCACTTTTCTTTTCAGCTCTACGCTCCTAAGCTTTCAGTCTCAGAGTCAAGATCCAAGCAGCATGGCAACAGGGACTACTCACACACTAAAGCTACAAGGACAAAAAGCTCAACAACTTGCTGTCTAGATTCCCACTGTCAGTTCAACAGCTCTAACCCACAGGGAAACCTCTTGGGAAAAACCTTTAAATTCACTGAGACCACCCAAAGTGCCCATCCAAACTTAATTTCTTTGCCAAAGAGAAGAACAAGAAGCTCATTTCAAGAGAAATGGCATCCCCTCCTCCAAAATCCAAATCATCCAGTGACTGATCCCATACAATGGTGTCAGAACACTCTTACTAGAGGCAGACAGCCTTCCAAAGATGGATACTGACTCAATGACTGTACAAATTGAGGGAGTGCTTCCAAATATGCCGGCACAAGAAGCTGCTGTCGTCCTTGAGCTGCGCGACACGGCTTCATATCTGCACCTCCAACTCTGGGGCTACATGCTTTCCTTCCCATGAGAAAGCATTGCCATTCTCCTTCAGGAACTTAGCAAGCCAAGCTGTATGCCATGTCCTGTACTATGTCCAACAATGGCTCCTGCACAGAAGGGTCTACGACATAAATATCTTGCTGGACTATACCTCCTCATGGTACCTTTAACGCCTGCCCTATTACATTGTCACTATATCTTTTACTTGCCAAGGAAAGGCACTCAGAGTCACTTGGCCTTGCCTTGCCTTTGATGCTGTGGCTAGTCTACTCTTGTTTTGCTTGCTTGCTTATGTGTGCCTTGCCTGGCAAGACCTAGAAAGACCTTCCTTGCTTTGCTTTGTCTTGCCTATCGCTCTTTGCAATGCAAACCAAGTGTAGGCGCAATTGTAGGCAAGTCAAGGGAGAAGTTGACAAGGCTGGAGCCATGAGGGGCAAGCAAATGGAGTGGTGGGTGAGAGAAGGTCCAGAACTTCTAGGAAAGGATGGGCACCGGAAGGCCTAGCAGAAACAGGAAGGCCTAGGCAAGGCTAGGTTTCCCTGGAGGAAAGCAGTAGGCAGGTCAAGTGTGGGCGTAGGCACTGGAGGGAGTGCAAGGCTAGGGAGGCAAGGCAGGGCAAGGCAAGGAAACTTTTGGGTCACCAAGGCAAGACAAATGAGAGGTACATTCAAAGACTGCTGGTACACAAAAGGGGCTAGGACAGACTTCTCTGGCTGGCCTTGATCTCACATGGGCCATCTCTAATCTGCACCTAAAACACTTGGATTACCTGCTTTCCTTGGTATACAAAAGAACTGTCATTCTGGTCCTGAAGCGCAAAGGTGAAATGTGAATTTTATGTCCAAAATTCAAGACATGTAAGGATAGGTGCCAGAAGCAAGCTGCCAGGACAGATGGGTGTGCTTGCACGTGACCTCTTTTGGGCTTCCTCTCACATGCTCCTGAAACGCTGGAGGTACGTGAAAGCCTTGAGAGTCCTAGGGGAAGCAGGCAGGGCAAGGCAAGATGAAGAAATGCCGCAAAAAGAGGGGTATTGAATTCCAGGTGGGGGACGAGTGAGCAAGGGAATGCAAGGCAAGGGAGAGGAGAGGTTCAAAGGGAACGCCAAGAAAAGTGGTGGCTTTGCCAGGCAAGACAAAGGAGAGGCAAGCAAGGCAATGAGAGTCCTAGAAGGAGAAGGAAATGAAAGATTGGTGCTGGACAAATGGGAAGGGAAACTGGACAAAGTGGCAAGGGGGATGGGTGGTGCAAGGCACTGGACTGGTAGGAAGGGCAAGGGAAAGACATGGATGGGTCAGGAAGGAAGAGGAAAACAATGGCCAGGAATGACAAAGAAATGCAAGGTTGGATAGGAAAGGAAAGGCAAGGCAATGTAGGGAAGGGGTAGGCCAGACAATGGGTGTCTTAAGAGGAAAAGTATGCATAGCAAGGCCAAGAGAAAAGCGGTAAAGAAGTTAGCGTGGGGGATAGGTGAGTGTAGCTGGGAAAGAAAGAAAGAAAGTGTCTCATTCCAGTATGTATGTATGTATGTGTGTGTGAAGTTTGCAGGATGTAAAGCAGAGACTTGATGGTGGAGTGAAAGGATGCTTTTGAATACACGTGGCAAGGTCCAAGCAAACTATTTGTCTTGGCACATCTGTGTCCCATAAACTTCTTAGTTTAGATTCAGACTGTAAGCGGGACAGAGAACACCCCTAAAATTACAGCTGAGCAAGAAAGCAGGTCGCATCAGCATGTTTTAAAGGAAGCAGTTTTTTTGTGTGAGAAGAAAATGGACATATGAGACTCCAGCAGTATCGACGTTCAGCTTAGAAGCAAAGTGCAATGATTCCGTACAAACTCTGAAAATGAAACGCAGCAATAAAAAGGCAATGGGACATGTCAGCGAAAGCTTTGTGGCCAAGCAGGGTGAGATGTTTGAAGCAGAACCACAGTTTGGTTTCACTAAGGATCCATCATGGTGGATTGCAAACATGTGCCAAGACAACACATATTCTGCAGCTGTTGCAGCTCTCCGCAGGAACACTAGCGCTTTCCCTTAGACTCTAAAATGCAGAGAAATGGCCTGCGCAGCGCAGAAGCTATTTGTGCTGCTTGTACACCTCTTCCAACCCCTCAGTGGAAACTATTGCGCCTGCCTTTAGACTCTGAGATCCAGAGAACACAATGGTAGAGGCAGTGGAGAATGGAAGGAGAGAGTGAAGTTTGATGAGTGAGTTTGATGTGACTTATGTGGAGCACGCAGAAAATGTAGCCCCGTACTGGTTTTTACACCTGGAGCCTATTTCTGTAAGACACTTCAGGTGGACATTTTTGATCAAGAAGCCAGAGTGAAAAAATTGACAGCAGGTCTCTCTGGGAAAGAAAAAGCAGCAAGGCGTCGTGTGCCATTTAAATGCTGCTATAAGAAGGGCGTACTTTAGCAGCATCTCTCTTGACACTTCTATCTGTGTAATCTCTAGCTGCTTGGACACAGCGGCACTGAAAATAATTGCACTGCAAATACAAAGTTACACAGGGAAAAAGGGTAGGTCAGCAAATGCCTTCTGTCCTGGCACATCTCTCAGTCAGAACTCCAGCTGAAAAATTTTGCTGTAATGATGGACTTTGCCACTTGGAGAGAATTTATATAGTTGGGAAGAAGCATTCAAAGCCCTAGTGCATTTCGTCTATTTTACGGACTGCAAAGGCACTATAAAGGCCAGCACTAGTTTTTTGTTGGACTTTTTCTTTTTGAGTAGCTGCTGGACGTTTTGAAGCGGTTTGGGATCTGCTAGAGTGCAAGGTAATACATAGAGTTTGAGGAAAGTGATATACACATTTTATATCTCCAGGGAGGTGGATGCAGTTCAGTGTGTGCGAGTTACATGTTGAGCAGCTGATCACACAGAAAAGAAGAGGCTGCGCTGCAATTGCCTTTTCATTTGCAGCTTATAAACTGCACAGCCCACAATGAAACAATTCCACTTCCTTCTGTGCTACATACAGGATCCCATTCTCTCAGTCTCTAAGAGCCAGGACCCCCAGCGGAGCTCTTCCCTGCGCTGCTCCTACACCAATGAGGCCGGAGCCGCAAACAGCTTGGCTTTTTCCCTGGCACCGTCTGCCAGCGCTCATCAAAATAACCACACGATGGCGCTGTCGACTAACAAAAGAAAGAAACGCACCGAGGCCAGCTCCAAAGGACAGAGCCCAGTTGGAAACGTCCCTGCTCTCAAATTAACTGTGCCAGGAAAAAAAGACTTTGCTGATCTTCCCCCTCCAAGTGTGCAAACACTTTTGCACCACACTCAAAGGGCAACACGAAATCCTCTGCCCTAACAAACATTTTCACTCTCGCAGAGTCCGGTAACAAACTCAAAGACATCCGCTCAACAAATGTGCCAGCGGAGAGAGAAAGTTCTTTGCTGCCTACAATTTCAGCTTCACCCATCAAACAATGAACACACACCCTGCTATTGGCACTTTTCTTTTCAGCTCTACGCTCCTAAGCTTTCAGTCTCAGAGTCAAGATCCAAGCAGCATGGCAACAGGGACTACTCACACACTAAAGCTACAAGGACAAAAAGCTCAACAACTTGCTGTCTAGATTCCCACTGTCAGTTCAACAGCTCTAACCCACAGGGAAACCTCTTGGGAAAAACCTTTAAATTCACTGAGACCACCCAAAGTGCCCATCCAAACTTAATTTCTTTGCCAAAGAGAAGAACAAGAAGCTCATTTCAAGAGAAAGGGCATCCCCTCCTCCAAAATCCAAAACATCCAGTGACTGATCCCATACAATGGTGTCAGAACACTCTTACTAGAGGCAGACAGCCTTCCAAAGATGGATACTGACTCAATGACTGTACAAATTGAGGGAGTGCTTCCAAATATGCCGGCACAAGAAGCTGCTGTCGTCCTTGAGCTGCGCGACACAGCTTCTTACCTGCACCTCCAACTCTGGGGCTACGTGCTTTCCTTCCCATGAGAAAGCATTGCCATTCTCCTTCAGGAACTTACCAAGCCAAGCTGTATGCCATGTCCTGTACTATGTCCAACAATGGCTCCTGCACAGAAGGGTCTACGACATAAATATCTTGCTGGACTATACCTCCTCATGGTACCTTTAACGCCTGCCCTATTACATTGTCACTATATCTTTTACTTGCCAAGGAAAGGCACTCAGAGTCACTTGGCCTTGCCTTGCCTTTGATGCTGTGGCTAGTCTACTCTTGTTTTGCTTGCTTGCTTATGTGTGCCTTGCCTGGCAAGACCTAGAAAGACCTTCCTTGCTTTGCTTTGTCTTGCCTATCGCTCTTTGCAATGCAAACCAAGTGTAGGCGCAATTGTAGGCAAGTCAAGGGAGAAGCTGACAAGGCTGGAGCCATGAGGAGCAAGCAAATGGAGTTGTAGGTGAGAGAAGACCCAGAACTTCTAGGCAAGGATGGGCACAGGAAGGCCAGGCAGAAACAGGAAGGCCTAGGCAAGGCTAGGTTTCCCCGGAGGAAAGCAGTAGGCAGGTCAAGTGTGGGCGTAGGCACTGGAGGGAGTGCAAGGCTAGGGAGGCAAGGCAGGGCAAGGCAAGGAAACTTTTGGGTCACCAAGGCAAGACAAATGAGAGGTACATTCAAAGACTGCTGGTACACAAAAGGGGCTAGGACAGACTTCTCTGGCTGGCCTTGATCTCACATGGGCCATCTCTAATCTGCACCTAAAACACTTGGATTACCTGCTTTCCTTGGTATACAAAAGAACTGTCATTCTGGTCCTGAAGCGCAAAGGTGAAATGTGAATTTTATGTCCAAAATTCAAGACATGTAAGGATAGGTGCCAGAAGCAAGCTGCCAGGACAGATGAATGTGCTTGCACGTGACCTCTTTTGGGCTTCCTCTCACATGCTCCTGAAACGCTGGAGGTACGTGAAAGCCTTGAGAGTCCTAGGAGAAGCAGGCAGGGCAAGGCAAGATGAAGAAATTCCGCAAAAAGAGGGGTATTGAATTCCAGGTGGGGGACGAGTGAGCAAGGGAATGCAAGGCAAGGGAGAGGAGAGGTTCAAAGGGAACGCCAAGAAAAGTGGTGGCTTTGCCAGGCAAGACAAAGGAGAGGCAAGCAAGGCAATGAGAGTCCTAGAAGGAGAAGGAAATGAAAGATTGGAGCTGGACAAAGGGGAAGGGAAACCGGACAAAGTGGCAAGGGGGATGGGTGGTGCAAGGCACTGGACTGGTAGGAAGGGCAAGGGAAAGACATGGATGGGTCAGGAAGGAAGAGGAAAACAATGGCCAGGAATGACAAAGAAATACAAGGTTGGATAGGAAAGGAAAGGCAAGGCAATGTAGGGAAGGGGTAGGCCAGACAATGGGTGTCTTAAGAGGAAAAGTATGCATAGCAAGGCCAAGAGAAAAGCGGTAAAGAAGTTAGCGTGGGGGATAGGTGAGTGTATCTGAGAAAGAAAGAAAGAAAGAAAGAAAGTGCCTCATTCCAGTATGTATGTATGTATGTGTGTGTGAAGTTTGCAGGATGTAAAGCAGAGACTTGATGGTGGAGTGAAAGGATGCTTTTGAATACACGTGGCAAGGTCCAAGCAAACTATTTGTCTTGGCACATCTGTGTCCCATAAACTTCTTAGTTTAGATTCAGACTGTAAGCGGGACAGAGAACACCCCTAAAATTACAGCTGAGCAAGAAAGCAGGTCGCATCAGCATGTTTTAAAGGAAGCAGTTTTTTTGTGTGAGAAGAAAATGGACATATGAGACTCCAGCAGTATCGACGTTCAGCTTAGAAGCAAAGTGCAATGATTCCGTACAAACTCTGAAAATGAAACGCAGCAATAAAAAGGCAATGGGACATGTCAGCGAAAGCTTTGTGGCCAAGCAGGGTGAGATGTTTGAAGCAGAACCACAGTTTGGTTTCACTAAGGATCCATCATGGTGGATTGCAAACATGTGCCAAGACAACACATATTCTGCAGCTGTTGCAGCTCTCCGCAGGAACACTAGCGCTTTCCCTTAGACTCTAAAATGCAGAGAAATGGCCTGCGCAGCGCAGAAGCTATTTGTGCTGCTTGTACACCTCTTCCAACCCCTCAGTGGAAACTATTGCGCCTGCCTTTAGACTCTGAGATCCAGAGAACACAATGGTAGAGGCAGTGGAGAATGGAAGGAGAGAGTGAAGTTTGATGAGTGAGTTTGATGTGACTTATGTGGAGCACGCAGAAAATGTAGCCCCGTACTGGTTTTTACACCTGGAGCCTATTTCTGTAAGACACTTCAGGTGGACATTTTTGATCAAGAAGCCAGAGTGAAAAAATTGACAGCAGGTCTCTCTGGGAAAGAAAAAGCAGCACGGCGTCGTGTGCCATTTAAATGCTGCTATAAGAAGGGCGTACTTTAGCAGCATCTCTCTTGACACTTCTATCTGTGTAATCTCTAGCTGCTTGGACACAGCGGCACTGAAAATAATTGCACTGCAAATACAAAGTTACACAGGGAAAAAGGGTAGGTCAGCAAATGCCTTCTGTCCTGGCACATCTCTCAGTCAGAACTCCAGCTGAAAAATTTTGCTGTAATGATGGACTTTGCCACTTGGAGAGAATTTATATAGTTGGGAAGAAGCATTCAAAGCCCTAGTGCATTTCGTCTATTTTACGGACTGCAAAGGCACTCTAAAGGCCAGCACTAGTTTTTTGTTGGACTTTTTCTTTTTGAGTAGCTGCTGGACGTTTTGAAGCGGTTTGGGATCTGCTAGAGTGCAAGGTAATACATAGAGTTTGAGGAAAGTGATATACACATTTTATATCTCCAGGGAGGTGGATGCAGTTCAGTGTGTGCGAGTTACATGTTGAGCAGCTGATCACACAGAAAAGAAGAGGCTGCGCTGCAATTGCCTTTTCATTTGCAGCTTATAAACTGCACAGCCCACAATGAAACAATTCCACTTCCTTCTGTGCTACATACAGGATCCCATTCTCTCAGTCTCTAAGAGCCAGGACCCCCAGCGGAGCTCTTCCCTGCGCTGCTCCTACACCAATGAGGCCGGAGCCGCAAACAGCTTGGCTTTTTCCCTGGCACCGTCTGCCAGCGCTCATCAAAATAACCACACGATGGCGCTGTCGACTAACAAAAGAAAGAAACGCACCGAGGCCAGCTCCAAAGGACAGAGCCCAGTTGGAAACGTCCCTGCTCTCAAATTAACTGTGCCAGGAAAAAAAGACTTTGCTGATCTTCCCCCTCCAAGTGTGCAAACACTTTTGCACCACACTCAAAGGGCAACACGAAATCCTCTGCCCTAACAAACATTTTCACTCTCGCAGAGTCCGGTAACAAACTCAAAGACATCCGCTCAACAAATGTGCCAGCGGAGAGAGAAAGTTCTTTGCTGCCTACAATTTCAGCTTCACCCATCAAACAATGAACACACACCCTGCTATTGGCACTTTTCTTTTCAGCTCTACGCTCCTAAGCTTTCAGTCTCAGAGTCAAGATCCAAGCAGCATGGCAACAGGGACTACTCACACACTAAAGCTACAAGGACAAAAAGCTCAACAACTTGCTGTCTAGATTCCCACTGTCAGTTCAACAGCTCTAACCCACAGGGAAACCTCTTGGGAAAAACCTTTAAATTCACTGAGACCACCCAAAGTGCCCATCCAAACTTAATTTCTTTGCCAAAGAGAAGAACAAGAAGCTCATTTCAAGAGAAAGGGCATCCCCTCCTCCAAAATCCAAAACATCCAGTGACTGATCCCATACAATGGTGTCAGAACACTCTTACTAGAGGCAGACAGCCTTCCAAAGATGGATACTGACTCAATGACTGTACAAATTGAGGGAGTGCTTCCAAATATGCCGGCACAAGAAGCTGCTGTCGTCCTTGAGCTGCGCGACACAGCTTCTTACCTGCACCTCCAACTCTGGGGCTACGTGCTTTCCTTCCCATGAGAAAGCATTGCCATTCTCCTTCAGGAACTTACCAAGCCAAGCTGTATGCCATGTCCTGTACTATGTCCAACAATGGCTCCTGCACAGAAGGGTCTACGACATAAATATCTTGCTGGACTATACCTCCTCATGGTACCTTTAACGCCTGCCCTATTACATTGTCACTATATCTTTTACTTGCCAAGGAAAGGCACTCAGAGTCACTTGGCCTTGCCTTGCCTTTGATGCTGTGGCTAGTCTACTCTTGTTTTGCTTGCTTGCTTATGTGTGCCTTGCCTGGCAAGACCTAGAAAGACCTTCCTTGCTTTGCTTTGTCTTGCCTATCGCTCTTTGCAATGCAAACCAAGTGTAGGCGCAATTGTAGGCAAGTCAAGGGAGAAGCTGACAAGGCTGGAGCCATGAGGAGCAAGCAAATGGAGTTGTAGGTGAGAGAAGACCCAGAACTTCTAGGCAAGGATGGGCACAGGAAGGCCAGGCAGAAACAGGAAGGCCTAGGCAAGGCTAGGTTTCCCCGGAGGAAAGCAGTAGGCAGGTCAAGTGTGGGCGTAGGCACTGGAGGGAGTGCAAGGCTAGGGAGGCAAGGCAGGGCAAGGCAAGGAAACTTTTGGGTCACCAAGGCAAGACAAATGAGAGGTACATTCAAAGACTGCTGGTACACAAAAGGGGCTAGGACAGACTTCTCTGGCTGGCCTTGATCTCACATGGGCCATCTCTAATCTGCACCTAAAACACTTGGATTACCTGCTTTCCTTGGTATACAAAAGAACTGTCATTCTGGTCCTGAAGCGCAAAGGTGAAATGTGAATTTTATGTCCAAAATTCAAGACATGTAAGGATAGGTGCCAGAAGCAAGCTGCCAGGACAGATGAATGTGCTTGCACGTGACCTCTTTTGGGCTTCCTCTCACATGCTCCTGAAACGCTGGAGGTACGTGAAAGCCTTGAGAGTCCTAGGAGAAGCAGGCAGGGCAAGGCAAGATGAAGAAATTCCGCAAAAAGAGGGGTATTGAATTCCAGGTGGGGGACGAGTGAGCAAGGGAATGCAAGGCAAGGGAGAGGAGAGGTTCAAAGGGAACGCCAAGAAAAGTGGTGGCTTTGCCAGGCAAGACAAAGGAGAGGCAAGCAAGGCAATGAGAGTCCTAGAAGGAGAAGGAAATGAAAGATTGGAGCTGGACAAAGGGGAAGGGAAACCGGACAAAGTGGCAAGGGGGATGGGTGGTGCAAGGCACTGGACTGGTAGGAAGGGCAAGGGAAAGACATGGATGGGTCAGGAAGGAAGAGGAAAACAATGGCCAGGAATGACAAAGAAATACAAGGTTGGATAGGAAAGGAAAGGCAAGGCAATGTAGGGAAGGGGTAGGCCAGACAATGGGTGTCTTAAGAGGAAAAGTATGCATAGCAAGGCCAAGAGAAAAGCGGTAAAGAAGTTAGCGTGGGGGATAGGTGAGTGTATCTGAGAAAGAAAGAAAGAAAGAAAGAAAGTGCCTCATTCCAGTATGTATGTATGTATGTGTGTGTGAAGTTTGCAGGATGTAAAGCAGAGACTTGATGGTGGAGTGAAAGGATGCTTTTGAATACACGTGGCAAGGTCCAAGCAAACTATTTGTCTTGGCACATCTGTGTCCCATAAACTTCTTAGTTTAGATTCAGACTGTAAGCGGGACAGAGAACACCCCTAAAATTACAGCTGAGCAAGAAAGCAGGTCGCATCAGCATGTTTTAAAGGAAGCAGGTTTTTTGTGTGAGAAGAAAATGGACATATGAGACTCCAGCAGTATCGACGTTCAGCTTAGAAGCAAAGTGCAATGATTCCGTACAAACTCTGAAAATGAAACGCAGCAATAAAAAGGCAATGGGACATGTCAGCGAAAGCTTTGTGGCCAAGCAGGGTGAGATGTTTGAAGCAGAACCACAGTTTGGTTTCACTAAGGATCCATCATGGTGGATTGCAAACATGTGCCAAGACAACACATATTCTGCAGCTGTTGCAGCTCTCCGCAGGAACACTAGCGCTTTCCCTTAGACTCTAAAATGCAGAGAAATGGCCTGCGCAGCACAGAAGCTATTTGTGCTGCTTGTACACCTCTTCCAACCCCTCAGTGGAAACTATTGCGCCTGCCTTTAGACTCTGAGATCCAGAGAACACAATGGTAGAGGCAGTGGTGGAGAATGGAAGGAGAGAGTGAAGTTTGATGAGTGAGTTTGATGTGACTTATGTGGAGCACGCAGAAAATGTAGCCCCGTACTGGTTTTTACACCTGGAGCCTATTTCTGTAAGACATTTCAGGTGGACATTTTTGATCAAGAAGCCAGAGTGAAAAAATTGACAGCAGGTCTCTCTGGGAAAGAAAAAGCAGCAAGGCGTCGTGTGCCATTTAAATGCTGCTATAAGAAGGGCGTACTTTAGCAACATCTCTCTTGACACTTCTATCTGTGTAATCTCTAGCTGCTTGGACACAGCGACACTGAAAATAATTGTACTGCAAATACCAAGTTACACAGGGAAAAAGGGTAGGTCAGCAAATGCCTTCTGTCCTGGCACATCTCTCAGTCAGAACTCCAGCTGAAAAATTTTGCTGTAATGATGGACTTTGCCACTTGGAGAGAATTTATATAGTTGGGAAGAAGCATTCAAAGCCCTAGTGCATTTCGTCTATTTTACGGACTGCAAAGGCACTCTAAAGGCCAGCACTAGCTTTTTGTTGGACTTTTTCTTTTTGAGTAGCTGCTGGACGTTTTGAAGCGGTTTGGGATCTGCTAGAGTGCAAGGTAATACATAGAGTTTGAGGAAAGTGATATACACATTTTATATCTCCAGGGAGGTGGATGCAGTTCAGTGTGTGCGAGTTACATGTTGAGCAGCTGATCACACAGAAAAGAAGAGGCTGCGCTGCAATTGCCTTTTCATTTGCAGCTTATAAACTGCACAGCCCACAATGAAACAATTCCACTTCCTTCTGTGCTACATACAGGGTCACATTCTCTCAGTCTCTAAGAGCCAGGACCCCCAGCGGAGCTCTTCCCTGTGCTGCTCCCACACCAATGAGGCCGGAGCCGCAAACAGCTTGGCTTTTTCCCTGGCACCATCTGCCAGCGCTCATCAAAATAACCACACGATGGCACTGTCGACTAACAAAAGAAGGAAACGCACCGAGGCCAGCTCCAAAGGACAGAGCCCAGTTGGAAACGTCCCTGCTCTCAAATTAACTGTGCCAGGAAAAAAAGACTTTGCTGATCTTCCCCCTCCAAGTGTGCAAACACTTTTGCACCACACTCAAAGGGCAACACGAAATCCTCTGCCCTAACAAACATTTTCACTCTCGCAGAGTCCGGTAACAAACTCAAAGACATCCGCTCAACAAATGTGCCAGCGGAGAGAGAAAGTTCTTTGCTGCCTACAATTTCAGCTTCACCCAAAAAACAAAGAACACACACCCTGCTATTGGCACTTTTCTTTTCAGCTCTGCGCTCCTAAGCTTTCAGTCTCAGAGTCAACATCCAAGCAGCACGGCAACAGGGACTACTCACACACTAAAGCTACAAGGACAAAAAGCTCAACAACTTGGTGTCTAGATTCCCACTGTCAGTTCAACAGCTCTAACCCACAGCGAAACCTCTTGGGAAAAACCTTTAAATTCACTGAGACCACCCAAAGTGCCCATCCAAACTTAATTTCTTTGCCAAAGAGAAGAACAAGAAGCTCATTTCAAGAGAAAGGGCATCCCCTCCTCCAAAATCCAAAACATCCAGTGACTGATCCCATACAATGGTGTCAGAACACTCTTACTAGAGGCAGACAGCCTTCCAAAGATGGATACTGACTCAATGACCGTACAAATTGAGGGAGTGCTTCCAAATATGCCGGCACAAGAAGCTGCTGTCGTCCTTGAGCTGCGCGACACAGCTTCTTATCTGCACCTCCAACTCTGGGGCTACGTGCTTTCCTTCCCATGAGAAAGCATTGCCATTCTCCTTCAGGAACTTAGCAAGCCAAGCTGTATGCCATGTCCTGTACTATGTCCAACAATGGCTCCTGCACAGAAGGGTCTACGACATAAATATCTTGCTGGACTATACCTCCTCATGGTACCTTTAACGCCTGCCCTATTACATTGTCACTATATCTTTTACTTGCCAAGGAAAGGCACTCAGAGTCACTTGGCCTTGCCTTGCCTTTGATGCTGTGGCTAGTCTACTCTTGTTTTGCTTGTTTGCTTATGTGTGCCTTGCCTGGCAAGACCTAGAAAGACCTTCCTTGCTTTGCTTTGCCTTGCCTACCGCTCTTTGCAATGCAAACCAAGTGTAGGCGCAATTGTAGGCAAGTCAAGGGAGAAGCTGGCAAGGCTGGAGCCATGAGGTGCAAGCAAATGGAGTGGTAGGTGAGAGAAGGCCCAGAACTTCTAGGCAAGGATGGGCATAGGAAGGCCAGGCAGAAACAGGAAGGCCTAGGCAAGGCTGGGCTTCCCCAAAGGAAAGCAGTAGGCAGGTCAAGTGTGGGCGTAGGCACTGGAGGGAGTGCAAGGCTAGGGAGGCAAGGCAGGGCAAGGCAAGGAAACTTTGGGGTCACCAAGGCAAGACAAATGAGAGGTACATTCAAAGACTGCTGGTACACAAAAGGGGCTAGGACAGACTTCTCTGGCTGGCCTTGATCTCACATGGGCAATCTCTAATCTGCACCTAAAACACTTGGATTACCTGCTTTCCTTGGTATACAAAAGAACTGTCATTCTGGTCCTGAAGCGCAAAGGTGAAATGTGAATTTTATGTCCAAAATTCAAGACATGTAAGGATAGGTGCCAGAAGCAAGCTGCCAGGACAGATGGGTGTGCTTGCACGTGACCTCTTTTGGGCTTTCTCTCACATGCTCCTGAAACGCTGGAGGTACGTGAAAGCCTTGAGAGTCCTAGGAGAGGCAGGCAGGGCAAGGCAAGATGAAGAAATGCAGCAAAAAGAGGGGTATTGAATTCCAGGTGGGGGACGAGTGAGCAAGGGAATGCAAGGCAAGGGAGAGGAGAGGTTCAAAGGGAACGCCAAGAAAAGTGGTGGCTTTGCCAGGCAAGACAAAGGAGAGGCAAGCAAGGCAATGAGAGTCCTAGAAGGAGAAGGAAATGAAAGATTGGAGCTGGACAAAGGGGAAGGGAAACTGGACAAAGTGGCAAGGGGGATGGGTGGTGCAAGGCACTGGACTGGTAGGAAGGGCAAGGGAAAGACATGGATGGGTCGGGGAGGAAGAGGAAAACAATGGCCAGGAATGACAAAGAAATGCAAGGTTGGATAGGAAAGGAAAGGCAAGGCAATGTAGGGAAGGGGTAGGCCAGCCAATGGGTGTCTTAAGAGGAAAAGTATGCATAGCAAGGCCAAGAGAAAAGCGGTAAAAAAGTTAGCGTGGGGGATAGGTGAGTGTAGCTGAGAAAGAAAGAAAGAAAGAAAGTGCCTCATTCCAGTATGTATGTATGTATGTGTGTGTGAAGTTTGCAGGATGTAAAGCAGAGACTTGATGGTGGAGTGAAAGGATGCTTTTGAATACACGTGGCAAGGTCCAAGCAAACTATTTGTCTTGGCACATCTGTGTCCCATAAACTTCTTAGTTTAGATTCAGACTGTAAGCGGGACAGAGAACACCCCTAAAATTACAGCTGAGCAAGAAAGCAGGTCGCATCAGCATGTTTTGAAGGAAGCAGGTTTTTTGTGTGAGAAGAAAATGGACATATGAGACTCCAGCAGTATCGACGTTCAGCTTAGAAGCAAAGTGCAATGATTCCGTACAAACTCTGAAAATGAAACGCAGCAATAAAAAGGCAATGGGACATGTCAGCGAAAGCTTTGTGGCCAAGCAGGGTGAGATGTTTGAAGCAGAACCACAGTTTGGTTTCACTAAGGATCCATCATGGTGGATTGCAAACATGTGCCAAGACAACACATATTCTGCAGCTGTTGCAGCTCTCCGCAGGAACACTAGCGCTTTCCCTTAGACTCTAAAATGCAGAGAAATGGCCTGCGCAGCGCAGAAGCTATTTGTGCTGCTTGTACACCTCTTCCAACCCCTCAGTGGAAACTATTGCGCCAGCCTTTAGACACTGAGATCCAGAGAACATAGTGGTAGAGGCAGTGGAGAATGGAAGGAGAGAGCGAAGTTTGATGAGTGAGTTTGATGTGACTTATGTGGAGCACGCAGAAAATGTAGCCCCGTACTGGTTTTTACACCTGGAGCCTATTTCTGTAAGACATTTCTGGTGGACATCTTTGATCAAGAAGCCAGAGTGAAAAAATTGACAGCAGGTCTCTCTGGGAAAGAAAAAGCAGCAAAGCGTCGTGTGCCATTTAAATGCTGCTATAAGAAGGGCGTACTTTAGCAGCATCTCTCTTGACACTTCTATCTGTGTAATCTCTAGCTGCTTGGACACAGCGACACTGAAAATAATTGTACTGCAAATACCAAGTGACACAGGGAAAAAGGGTAGGTCAGCAAATGCCTTCTGTCCTGGCACATCTCTCAGTCAGAACTCCAGCTGAAAAATTTTGCTGTAATGATGGACTTTGCCACTTGGAGAGAATTTATATAGTTGGGAAGAAGCATTCAAAGCCCTAGTGCATTTCGTCTATTTTACGGACTGCAAAGGCACTCTAAAGGCCAGCACTAGCTTTTTGTTGGACTTTTTCTTTTTGAGTAGCTGCTGGACGTTTTGAAGCGGTTTGGGATCTGCTAGAGTGCAAGGTAATACATAGAGTTTGAGGAAAGTGATATACACATTTTATATCTCCAGGGAGGTGGATGCAGTTCAGTGTGTGCGAGTTACATGTTGAGCAGCTGATCACACAGAAAAGAAGAGGCTGTGCTGCAATTGCCTTTTCATTTGCAGCTTATAAACTGCACAGCCCACAATGAAACAATTCCACTTCCTTCTGTGCTACATACAGGATCACATTCTCTCAGTCTCTAAGAGCCAGGACCCCCAGCGGAGCTCTTCCCTGCGCTGCTCCTACACCAATGAGGCCGGAGCCGCAAACAGCTTGGCTTTTTCCCTGGCACCATCTGCCAGCGCTCATCAAAATAACCACACGATGGCGCTGTCGACTAACAAAAGAAGGAAACGCACCGAGGCCCGCTCCAAAGGACAGAGCCGAGTTGGAAACGTCCCTGCTCTCAAATTAACTGTGCCAGGAAAAAAAGACTTTGCTGATCTTCCCCCTCCAAGTGTGCAAACACTTTTGCACCACACTCAAAGGGCAACACGAAATCCTCTGCCCTAACAAACATTTTCACTCTCGCAGAGTCCGGTAACAAACTCAAAGACATCCGCTCAACAAATGTGCCAGCGGAGAGAGAAAGTTCTTTGCTGCCTACAATTTCATCTTCACCCATCAAACAATGAACACACACCCTGCTATTGGCACTTTTCTTTTCAGCTCTACGCTCCTAAGCTTTCAGTCTCAGAGTCAAGATCCAAGCAGCATGGCAACAGGGACTACTCACACACTAAAGCTACAAGGACAAAAAGCTCAACAACTTGGTGTCTAGATTCCCACTGTCAGTTCAACATCTCTAACCCACAGGGAAACCTCTTGGGAAAAACCTTTAAATTCACTGAGACCACCCAAAGTGCCCATCCAAACTTAATTTCTTTGCCAAAGAGAAGAACAAGAAGCTCATTT
Organism: Poecile atricapillus; assembly: GCF_030490865.1. NCBI lineage: Eukaryota > Metazoa > Chordata > Aves > Passeriformes > Paridae > Poecile > Poecile atricapillus. The sequence goes on along the minus strand of NC_081288.1, from coordinate 75,529,917 downwards.
CAAGAGAAATGGCATCCCCTCCTCCATAATCCAAAACATCCAGTGACTGATCTCATACAATGGTGTCAGAACACTCTTACTAGAGGCAGACAGCCTTCCAAAGATGGATACTGACTCAATGACTGTACAAATTGAGGGAGTGCTTCCAAATATGCCGGCACAAGAAGCTGCTGTCGTCCTTGAGCTGCGCGACACAGCTTCTTATCTGCACCTCCAACTCTGGGGCTACGTGCTTTCCTTCCCATGAGAAAGCATTGCCATTCTCCTTCAGGAACTTACCAAGCCAAGCTGTATGCCATGTCCTGTACTATGTCCAACAATGGCTCCTGCACAGAAGGGTCTACGACATAAATATCTCTCTGGACTATACCTCCTCATGGTACCTTTAACGCCTGCCCTATTACATTGTCACTATATCTTTTACTTGCCAAGGAAAGGCACTCAGAGTCACTTGGCCTTGCCTTGCCTTTGATGCTGTGGCTAGTCTACTCTTGTTTTGCTTGCTTGCTTATGTGTGCCTTGCCTGGCAAGACCTAGAAAGACCTTCCTTGCTTTGCTTTGCCTTGCCTACCGCTCTTTGCAATGCAAACCAAGTGTAGGCGCAATTGTAGGCAAGTCAAGGGAGAAGCTGACAAGGCTGGAGCCATGAGGGGCAAGCAAATGGAGTGGTAGGTGAGAGAAGGCCCAGAACTTCTAGGCAAGGATGGGCATAGGAAGGCCAGGCAGAAACAGGAAGGCCTAGGCAAGGCTGGGTTTCCCTGGAGGAAAGCAGTAGGCAGGTCAAGTGTGGGCGTAGGCACTGGAGGGAGTGCAAGGCTAGGGAGGCAAGGCAGGGCAAGGCAAGGAAACTTTGGGGTCACCAAGGCAAGACAAATGAGAGGTACATTCAAAGACTGCTGGTACACAAAAGGGGCTAGGACAGACTTCTCTGTCTGGCCTTGATCTCACATGGGCCATCTCTAATCTGCACCTAAAACACTTGGATTACCTGCTTTCCTTGGTATACAAAAGAACTGTCATTCTGGTCCTGAAGCGCAAAGGTGAAATGTGAATTTTATGTCCAAAATTCAAGACATGTAAGGATAGGTGCCAGAAGCAAGCTGCCAGGACAGATGGGTGTGCTTGCACGTGACCTCTTTTGGGCTTTCTCTCACATGCTCCTGAAACGCTGGAGGTACGTGAAAGCCTTGAGAGTCTTAGGAGAAGCAGGCAAGGCAAGGCAAGATGAAGAAATGCAGCAAAAAGAGGGGTATTGAATTCCAGGTGGGGGACGAGTGAGCAAGGTAATGCAAGGCAAGGGAGAGGAGAGGTTCAAAGGTAACGCCAAGAAAAGTGGTGGCTTTGCCAGGCAAGACAAAGGAGAGGCAAGCAAGGCAATGAGAGTCCTAGAAGGAGAAGGAAATGAAAGATTGGAGCTGGACAAAGGGGAAGGGAAACTGGACAAAGTGGCAAGGGGGATGGGTGGTGCAAGGCACTGGACTGGTAGGAAGGGCAAGGGAAAGACATGGATGGGTCAGGGAGGAAGAGGAAAACAATGGCCAGGAATGACAAAGAAATGCAAGGTTGGATAGGAAAGGAAAGGCAAGGCAATGTAGGGAAGGGGTAGGCCAGACAATGGGTGTCTTAAGAGGAAAAGTATGCATAGCAAGGCCAAGAGAAAAGCGGTAAAGAAGTTAGCGTGGGGGATAGGTGAGTGTAGCTGAGAAAGAAAGAAAGAAAGAAAGTGCCTCATTCCAGTATATATGTATGTATGTGTGTGTGAAGTTTGCAGGATGTAAAGCAGAGACTTGATGGTGGAGTGAAAGGATGCTTTTGAATACACGTGGCAAGGTCCAAGCAAACTATTTGTCTTGGCACATCTGTGTCCCATAAACTTCTTAGTTTAGATTCAGACTGTAAGCGGGACAGAGAACACCCCTAAAATTACAGCTGAGCAAGAAAGCAGGTCGCATCAGCATGTTTTAAAGGAAGCAGGTTTTTTGTGTGAGAAGAAAATGGACATATGAGACTCCAGCAGTATCGACGTTCAGCTTAGAAGCAAAGTGCAATGATTCCGTACAAACTCTGAAAATGAAACGCAGCAATAAAAAGGCAATGGGACATGTCAGCGAAAGCTTTGTGGCCAAGCAGGGTGAGATGTTTGAAGCAGAACCACAGTTTGGTTTCACTAAGGATCCATCATGGTGGATTGCAAACATGTGCCAAGACAACACATATTCTGCAGCTGTTGCAGCTCTCCGCAGGAACACTAGCGCTTTCCCTTAGACTCTAAAATGCAGAGAAATGGCCTGCGCAGCACAGAAGCTATTTGTGCTGCTTGTACACCTCTTCCAACCCCTCAGTGGAAACTATTGCGCCTGCCTTTAGACTCTGAGATCCAGAGAACACAATGGTAGAGGCAGTGGTGGAGAATGGAAGGAGAGAGTGAAGTTTGATGAGTGAGTTTGATGTGACTTATGTGGAGCACGCAGAAAATGTAGCCCCGTACTGGTTTTTACACCTGGAGCCTATTTCTGTAAGACATTTCAGGTGGACATTTTTGATCAAGAAGCCAGAGTGAAAAAATTGACAGCAGGTCTCTCTGGGAAAGAAAAAGCAGCAAGGCGTCGTGTGCCATTTAAATGCTGCTATAAGAAGGGCGTACTTTAGCAACATCTCTCTTGACACTTCTATCTGTGTAATCTCTAGCTGCTTGGACACAGCGACACTGAAAATAATTGTACTGCAAATACCAAGTTACACAGGGAAAAAGGGTAGGTCAGCAAATGCCTTCTGTCCTGGCACATCTCTCAGTCAGAACTCCAGCTGAAAAATTTTGCTGTAATGATGGACTTTGCCACTTGGAGAGAATTTATATAGTTGGGAAGAAGCATTCAAAGCCCTAGTGCATTTCGTCTATTTTACGGACTGCAAAGGCACTCTAAAGGCCAGCACTAGCTTTTTGTTGGACTTTTTCTTTTTGAGTAGCTGCTGGACGTTTTGAAGCGGTTTGGGATCTGCTAGAGTGCAAGGTAATACATAGAGTTTGAGGAAAGTGATATACACATTTTATATCTCCAGGGAGGTGGATGCAGTTCAGTGTGTGCGAGTTACATGTTGAGCAGCTGATCACACAGAAAAGAAGAGGCTGCGCTGCAATTGCCTTTTCATTTGCAGCTTATAAACTGCACAGCCCACAATGAAACAATTCCACTTCCTTCTGTGCTACATACAGGGTCACATTCTCTCAGTCTCTAAGAGCCAGGACCCCCAGCGGAGCTCTTCCCTGTGCTGCTCCCACACCAATGAGGCCGGAGCCGCAAACAGCTTGGCTTTTTCCCTGGCACCATCTGCCAGCGCTCATCAAAATAACCACACGATGGCACTGTCGACTAACAAAAGAAGGAAACGCACCGAGGCCAGCTCCAAAGGACAGAGCCCAGTTGGAAACGTCCCTGCTCTCAAATTAACTGTGCCAGGAAAAAAAGACTTTGCTGATCTTCCCCCTCCAAGTGTGCAAACACTTTTGCACCACACTCAAAGGGCAACACGAAATCCTCTGCCCTAACAAACATTTTCACTCTCGCAGAGTCCGGTAACAAACTCAAAGACATCCGCTCAACAAATGTGCCAGCGGAGAGAGAAAGTTCTTTGCTGCCTACAATTTCAGCTTCACCCAAAAAACAAAGAACACACACCCTGCTATTGGCACTTTTCTTTTCAGCTCTGCGCTCCTAAGCTTTCAGTCTCAGAGTCAAGATCCAAGCAGCACGGCAACAGGGACTACTCACACACTAAAGCTACAAGGACAAAAAGCTCAACAACTTGGTGTCTAGATTCCCACTGTCAGTTCAACATCTCTAACCCACAGGGAAACCTCTTGGGAAAAACCTTTAAATTCACTGAGACCACCCAAAGTGCCCATCCAAACTTAATTTCTTTGCCAAAGACAAGAACAAGAAGCTCATTACAAGAGAAATGGCATCCCCTCCTCCAAAATCCAAAACATCCTGGGACTGATCCCATACAATGGTGTCAGAACACTCTTACTAGAGGCAGACAGCCTTCCAAAGATGGATACTGACTCAATGACTGTACAAATTGAGGGAGTGCTTCCAAATATGCCGGCACAAGAAGCTGCTGTCGTCCTTGAGCTGCGCGACACAGCTTCTTATCTGCACCTCCAACTCTGGGGCTACGTGCTTTCCTTCCCATGAGAAAGCATTGCCATTCTCCTTCAGGAACTTACCAAGCCAAACTGTATGCCATGTCCTGTACTATGTCCAACAATGGCTCCTGCACAGAAGGGTCTACGACATAAATATCTTGCTGGACTATACCTCTTCATGGTTCCTTTAACGCCTGCCCTATTACATTGTCACTATATCTTTTTCTTGCCAAGGAAAGGCACTCAGAGTCACTTGGCCTTGCCTTGCCTTTGATGCTGTGGCTAGTCTACTCTTGTTTTGCTTGCTTGCTTATGTGTGCCTTGCCTGGCAAGACCTAGAAAGACCTTCCTTGCTTTCCTTTGCCTTGCCTACCGCTCTTTGCAATGCAAACCAAGTGTAGGCGCAATTGTAGGCAAGTCAAGGGAGAAGCTGACAAGGCTGGAGCCATGAGGGGCAAGCAAATGGAGTGGTAGGTGAGAGAAGGCCCAGAACTTCTAGGCAAGGATGGGCATAGGAAGGCCAGGCAGAAACAGGAAGGGCTAGGCAAGGCTAGGTTTCCCTGGAGGAAAGCAGTAGGCAGGTCAAGTGTGGGCATAGGCACTGGAGGGAGTGCAAGGCTAGGGAGGCAAGGCAGGGCAAGGCAAGGAAACTTTTGGGTCACCAAGGCAAGACAAATGAGAGGTACATTCAAAGACTGCTGGTACACAAAAGGGGCTAGGACAGACTTCTCTGGCTGGCCTTGATCTCACATGGGCCATCTCTAATCTGCACCTAAACCACTTGGATTACCTGCTTTCCTTGGTATACAAAAGAACTGTCATTCTGGTCCTGAAGCGCAAAGGTGAAATGTGAATTTTATGTCCAAAATTCAAGACATGTAAGGATAGGTGCCAGAAGCAAGCTGCCAGGACAGATGGGTGTGCTTGCACGTGACCTCTTTTGGGCTTCCTCTCACATGTTCCTGAAACGCTGGAGGTACGTGAAAACCTTGAGAGTCCTAGGAGAAGCAGGCAGGGCAAGGCAAGATGAAGAAATTCCGCAAAAAGAGGGGTATTGAATTCCAGGTGGGGGACGAGTGAGCAAGGGAATGCAAGGCAAGGGAGAGGAGAGGTTCAAAGGTAACGCCAAGAAAAGTGGTGGCTTTGCCAGGCAAGACAAAAGAGAGGCAAGCAAGGCAATGAGAGTCCTAGAAGGAGAAGGAAATGAAAGATTGGAGCTGGACAAAGGGGAAGGGAAACTGGACAAAGTGGCAAGGGGGATGGGTGGTGCAAGGCACTGGACTGGTAGGAAGGGCAAGGGAAAGACATGGATGGGTCAGGAAGGAAGAGGAAAACAATGGCCAGGAATGACAAAGAAATGCAAGGTTGGATAGGAAAGGAAAGGCAAGGCAATGTAGGGAAGGGGTAGGCCAGACAATGGGTGTCTTAAGAGGAAAAGTATGCATAGCAAGGCCAAGAGAAAAGCGGTAAAGAAGTTAGCGTGGGGGATAGGTGAGTGTAGCTGAGAAAAAAAGAAACAAAGTGCCTCATTCCAGTATGTATGTATGTATGTGTGTGTGAAGTTTGCAGGATGTAAAGCAGAAGAAAGCAGTGACTTGATGGTGGAGTGAAAGGATGCTTTTGAATACACGTGGCAAGGTCCAAGCAAACTATTTGTCTTGGCACATCTGTGTCCCATAAACTTCTTAGTTTAGATTCAGACTGTAAGCGGGACAGAGAACACCCCTAAAATTACAGCTGAGCAAGAAAGCAGGTCGCATCAGCATGTTTTAAAGGAAGCAGTTTTTTTGTGTGAGAAGAAAATGGACATATGAGACTCCAGCAGTATCGACGTTCTGCTTAGAAGCAAAGTGCAATGATTCCGTACAAACTCTGAAAATGAAACGCAGCAATAAAAAGGCAATGGGACATGTCAGCGAAAGCTTTGTGGCCAAGCAGGGTGAGATGTTTGAAGCAGAACCACAGTTTGGTTTCACTAAGGATCCATCATGGTGGATTGCAAACATGTGCCAAGACAACACATATTCTGCAGCTGTTGCAGCTCTCCGCAGGAACACTAGCGCTTTCCCTTAGACTCTAAAATGCAGAGAAATGGCCTGCGCAGCGCAGAAGCTATTTGTGCTGCTTGTACACCTCTTCCAACCCCTCAGTGGAAACTATTGCGCCAGCCTTTAGACACTGAGATCCAGAGAACATAGTGGTAGAGGCAGTGGAGAATGGAAGGAGAGAGCGAAGTTTGATGAGTGAGTTTGATGTGACTTATGTGGAGCACGCAGAAAATGTAGCCCCGTACTGGTTTTTACACCTGGAGCCTATTTCTGTAAGACATTTCTGGTGGACATCTTTGATCAAGAAGCCAGAGTGAAAAAATTGACAGCAGGTCTCTCTGGGAAAGAAAAAGCAGCAAAGCGTCGTGTGCCATTTAAATGCTGCTATAAGAAGGGCGTACTTTAGCAGCATCTCTCTTGACACTTCTATCTGTGTAATCTCTAGCTGCTTGGACACAGCGACACTGAAAATAATTGTACTGCAAATACCAAGTGACACAGGGAAAAAGGGTAGGTCAGCAAATGCCTTCTGTCCTGGCACATCTCTCAGTCAGAACTCCAGCTGAAAAATTTTGCTGTAATGATGGACTTTGCCACTTGGAGAGAATTTATATAGTTGGGAAGAAGCATTCAAAGCCCTAGTGCATTTCGTCTATTTTACGGACTGCAAAGGCACTCTAAAGGCCAGCACTAGCTTTTTGTTGGACTTTTTCTTTTTGAGTAGCTGCTGGACGTTTTGAAGCGGTTTGGGATCTGCTAGAGTGCAAGGTAATACATAGAGTTTGAGGAAAGTGATATACACATTTTATATCTCCAGGGAGGTGGATGCAGTTCAGTGTGTGCGAGTTACATGTTGAGCAGCTGATCACACAGAAAAGAAGAGGCTGTGCTGCAATTGCCTTTTCATTTGCAGCTTATAAACTGCACAGCCCACAATGAAACAATTCCACTTCCTTCTGTGCTACATACAGGATCACATTCTCTCAGTCTCTAAGAGCCAGGACCCCCAGCGGAGCTCTTCCCTGCGCTGCTCCTACACCAATGAGGCCGGAGCCGCAAACAGCTTGGCTTTTTCCCTGGCACCATCTGCCAGCGCTCATCAAAATAACCACACGATGGCGCTGTCGACTAACAAAAGAAGGAAACGCACCGAGGCCCGCTCCAAAGGACAGAGCCGAGTTGGAAACGTCCCTGCTCTCAAATTAACTGTGCCAGGAAAAAAAGACTTTGCTGATCTTCCCCCTCCAAGTGTGCAAACACTTTTGCACCACACTCAAAGGGCAACACGAAATCCTCTGCCCTAACAAACATTTTCACTCTCGCAGAGTCCGGTAACAAACTCAAAGACATCCGCTCAACAAATGTGCCAGCGGAGAGAGAAAGTTCTTTGCTGCCTACAATTTCATCTTCACCCATCAAACAATGAACACACACCCTGCTATTGGCACTTTTCTTTTCAGCTCTACGCTCCTAAGCTTTCAGTCTCAGAGTCAAGATCCAAGCAGCATGGCAACAGGGACTACTCACACACTAAAGCTACAAGGACAAAAAGCTCAACAACTTGGTGTCTAGATTCCCACTGTCAGTTCAACATCTCTAACCCACAGGGAAACCTCTTGGGAAAAACCTTTAAATTCACTGAGACCACCCAAAGTGCCCATCCAAACTTAATTTCTTTGCCAAAGAGAAGAACAAGAAGCTCATTTCAAGAGAAATGGCATCCCCTCCTCCATAATCCAAAACATCCAGTGACTGATCTCATACAATGGTGTCAGAACACTCTTACTAGAGGCAGACAGCCTTCCAAAGATGGATACTGACTCAATGACTGTACAAATTGAGGGAGTGCTTCCAAATATGCCGGCACAAGAAGCTGCTGTCGTCCTTGAGCTGCGCGACACAGCTTCTTATCTGCACCTCCAACTCTGGGGCTACGTGCTTTCCTTCCCATGAGAAAGCATTGCCATTCTCCTTCAGGAACTTACCAAGCCAAGCTGTATGCCATGTCCTGTACTATGTCCAACAATGGCTCCTGCACAGAAGGGTCTACGACATAAATATCTCTCTGGACTATACCTCCTCATGGTACCTTTAACGCCTGCCCTATTACATTGTCACTATATCTTTTACTTGCCAAGGAAAGGCACTCAGAGTCACTTGGCCTTGCCTTGCCTTTGATGCTGTGGCTAGTCTACTCTTGTTTTGCTTGCTTGCTTATGTGTGCCTTGCCTGGCAAGACCTAGAAAGACCTTCCTTGCTTTGCTTTGCCTTGCCTACCGCTCTTTGCAATGCAAACCAAGTGTAGGCGCAATTGTAGGCAAGTCAAGGGAGAAGCTGACAAGGCTGGAGCCATGAGGGGCAAGCAAATGGAGTGGTAGGTGAGAGAAGGCCCAGAACTTCTAGGCAAGGATGGGCATAGGAAGGCCAGGCAGAAACAGGAAGGCCTAGGCAAGGCTGGGTTTCCCTGGAGGAAAGCAGTAGGCAGGTCAAGTGTGGGCGTAGGCACTGGAGGGAGTGCAAGGCTAGGGAGGCAAGGCAGGGCAAGGCAAGGAAACTTTGGGGTCACCAAGGCAAGACAAATGAGAGGTACATTCAAAGACTGCTGGTACACAAAAGGGGCTAGGACAGACTTCTCTGTCTGGCCTTGATCTCACATGGGCCATCTCTAATCTGCACCTAAAACACTTGGATTACCTGCTTTCCTTGGTATACAAAAGAACTGTCATTCTGGTCCTGAAGCGCAAAGGTGAAATGTGAATTTTATGTCCAAAATTCAAGACATGTAAGGATAGGTGCCAGAAGCAAGCTGCCAGGACAGATGGGTGTGCTTGCACGTGACCTCTTTTGGGCTTTCTCTCACATGCTCCTGAAACGCTGGAGGTACGTGAAAGCCTTGAGAGTCTTAGGAGAAGCAGGCAAGGCAAGGCAAGATGAAGAAATGCAGCAAAAAGAGGGGTATTGAATTCCAGGTGGGGGACGAGTGAGCAAGGTAATGCAAGGCAAGGGAGAGGAGAGGTTCAAAGGTAACGCCAAGAAAAGTGGTGGCTTTGCCAGGCAAGACAAAGGAGAGGCAAGCAAGGCAATGAGAGTCCTAGAAGGAGAAGGAAATGAAAGATTGGAGCTGGACAAAGGGGAAGGGAAACTGGACAAAGTGGCAAGGGGGATGGGTGGTGCAAGGCACTGGACTGGTAGGAAGGGCAAGGGAAAGACATGGATGGGTCAGGGAGGAAGAGGAAAACAATGGCCAGGAATGACAAAGAAATGCAAGGTTGGATAGGAAAGGAAAGGCAAGGCAATGTAGGGAAGGGGTAGGCCAGACAATGGGTGTCTTAAGAGGAAAAGTATGCATAGCAAGGCCAAGAGAAAAGCGGTAAAGAAGTTAGCGTGGGGGATAGGTGAGTGTAGCTGAGAAAGAAAGAAAGAAAGAAAGTGCCTCATTCCAGTATATATGTATGTATGTGTGTGTGAAGTTTGCAGGATGTAAAGCAGAGACTTGATGGTGGAGTGAAAGGATGCTTTTGAATACACGTGGCAAGGTCCAAGCAAACTATTTGTCTTGGCACATCTGTGTCCCATAAACTTCTTAGTTTAGATTCAGACTGTAAGCGGGACAGAGAACACCCCTAAAATTACAGCTGAGCAAGAAAGCAGGTCGCATCAGCATGTTTTAAAGGAAGCAGGTTTTTTGTGTGAGAAGAAAATGGACATATGAGACTCCAGCAGTATCGACGTTCAGCTTAGAAGCAAAGTGCAATGATTCCGTACAAACTCTGAAAATGAAACGCAGCAATAAAAAGGCAATGGGACATGTCAGCGAAAGCTTTGTGGCCAAGCAGGGTGAGATGTTTGAAGCAGAACCACAGTTTGGTTTCACTAAGGATCCATCATGGTGGATTGCAAACATGTGCCAAGACAACACATATTCTGCAGCTGTTGCAGCTCTCCGCAGGAACACTAGCGCTTTCCCTTAGACTCTAAAATGCAGAGAAATGGCCTGCGCAGCACAGAAGCTATTTGTGCTGCTTGTACACCTCTTCCAACCCCTCAGTGGAAACTATTGCGCCTGCCTTTAGACTCTGAGATCCAGAGAACACAATGGTAGAGGCAGTGGTGGAGAATGGAAGGAGAGAGTGAAGTTTGATGAGTGAGTTTGATGTGACTTATGTGGAGCACGCAGAAAATGTAGCCCCGTACTGGTTTTTACACCTGGAGCCTATTTCTGTAAGACATTTCAGGTGGACATTTTTGATCAAGAAGCCAGAGTGAAAAAATTGACAGCAGGTCTCTCTGGGAAAGAAAAAGCAGCAAGGCGTCGTGTGCCATTTAAATGCTGCTATAAGAAGGGCGTACTTTAGCAACATCTCTCTTGACACTTCTATCTGTGTAATCTCTAGCTGCTTGGACACAGCGACACTGAAAATAATTGTACTGCAAATACCAAGTTACACAGGGAAAAAGGGTAGGTCAGCAAATGCCTTCTGTCCTGGCACATCTCTCAGTCAGAACTCCAGCTGAAAAATTTTGCTGTAATGATGGACTTTGCCACTTGGAGAGAATTTATATAGTTGGGAAGAAGCATTCAAAGCCCTAGTGCATTTCGTCTATTTTACGGACTGCAAAGGCACTCTAAAGGCCAGCACTAGCTTTTTGTTGGACTTTTTCTTTTTGAGTAGCTGCTGGACGTTTTGAAGCGGTTTGGGATCTGCTAGAGTGCAAGGTAATACATAGAGTTTGAGGAAAGTGATATACACATTTTATATCTCCAGGGAGGTGGATGCAGTTCAGTGTGTGCGAGTTACATGTTGAGCAGCTGATCACACAGAAAAGAAGAGGCTGCGCTGCAATTGCCTTTTCATTTGCAGCTTATAAACTGCACAGCCCACAATGAAACAATTCCACTTCCTTCTGTGCTACATACAGGATCACATTCTCTCAGTCTCTAAGAGCCAGGACCCCCAGCGGAGCTCTTCCCTGTGCTGCTCCCACACCAATGAGGCCGGAGCCGCAAACAGCTTGGCTTTTTCCCTGGCACCATCTGCCAGCGCTCATCAAAATAACCACACGATGGCACTGTCGACTAACAAAAGAAGGAAACGCACCGAGGCCAGCTCCAAAGGACAGAGCCCAGTTGGAAACGTCCCTGCTCTCAAATTAACTGTGCCAGGAAAAAAAGACTTTGCTGATCTTCCCCCTCCAAGTGTGCAAACACTTTTGCACCACACTCAAAGGGCAACACGAAATCCTCTGCCCTAACAAACATTTTCACTCTCGCAGAGTCCGGTAACAAACTCAAAGACATCCGCTCAACAAATGTGCCAGCGGAGAGAGAAAGTTCTTTGCTGCCTACAATTTCAGCTTCACCCAAAAAACAAAGAACACACACCCTGCTATTGGCACTTTTCTTTTCAGCTCTGCGCTCCTAAGCTTTCAGTCTCAGAGTCAAGATCCAAGCAGCACGGCAACAGGGACTACTCACACACTAAAGCTACAAGGACAAAAAGCTCAACAACTTGGTGTCTAGATTCCCACTGTCAGTTCAACATCTCTAACCCACAGGGAAACCTCTTGGGAAAAACCTTTAAATTCACTGAGACCACCCAAAGTGCCCATCCAAACTTAATTTCTTTGCCAAAGACAAGAACAAGAAGCTCATTACAAGAGAAATGGCATCCCCTCCTCCAAAATCCAAAACATCCTGGGACTGATCCCATACAATGGTGTCAGAACACTCTTACTAGAGGCAGACAGCCTTCCAAAGATGGATACTGACTCAATGACTGTACAAATTGAGGGAGTGCTTCCAAATATGCCGGCACAAGAAGCTGCTGTCGTCCTTGAGCTGCGCGACACAGCTTCTTATCTGCACCTCCAACTCTGGGGCTACGTGCTTTCCTTCCCATGAGAAAGCATTGCCATTCTCCTTCAGGAACTTACCAAGCCAAACTGTATGCCATGTCCTGTACTATGTCCAACAATGGCTCCTGCACAGAAGGGTCTACGACATAAATATCTTGCTGGACTATACCTCTTCATGGTTCCTTTAACGCCTGCCCTATTACATTGTCACTATATCTTTTTCTTGCCAAGGAAAGGCACTCAGAGTCACTTGGCCTTGCCTTGCCTTTGATGCTGTGGCTAGTCTACTCTTGTTTTGCTTGCTTGCTTATGTGTGCCTTGCCTGGCAAGACCTAGAAAGACCTTCCTTGCTTTCCTTTGCCTTGCCTACCGCTCTTTGCAATGCAAACCAAGTGTAGGCGCAATTGTAGGCAAGTCAAGGGAGAAGCTGACAAGGCTGGAGCCATGAGGGGCAAGCAAATGGAGTGGTAGGTGAGAGAAGGCCCAGAACTTCTAGGCAAGGATGGGCATAGGAAGGCCAGGCAGAAACAGGAAGGGCTAGGCAAGGCTAGGTTTCCCTGGAGGAAAGCAGTAGGCAGGTCAAGTGTGGGCATAGGCACTGGAGGGAGTGCAAGGCTAGGGAGGCAAGGCAGGGCAAGGCAAGGAAACTTTTGGGTCACCAAGGCAAGACAAATGAGAGGTACATTCAAAGACTGCTGGTACACAAAAGGGGCTAGGACAGACTTCTCTGGCTGGCCTTGATCTCACATGGGCCATCTCTAATCTGCACCTAAACCACTTGGATTACCTGCTTTCCTTGGTATACAAAAGAACTGTCATTCTGGTCCTGAAGCGCAAAGGTGAAATGTGAATTTTATGTCCAAAATTCAAGACATGTAAGGATAGGTGCCAGAAGCAAGCTGCCAGGACAGATGGGTGTGCTTGCACGTGACCTCTTTTGGGCTTCCTCTCACATGTTCCTGAAACGCTGGAGGTACGTGAAAACCTTGAGAGTCCTAGGAGAAGCAGGCAGGGCAAGGCAAGATGAAGAAATTCCGCAAAAAGAGGGGTATTGAATTCCAGGTGGGGGACGAGTGAGCAAGGGAATGCAAGGCAAGGGAGAGGAGAGGTTCAAAGGTAACGCCAAGAAAAGTGGTGGCTTTGCCAGGCAAGACAAAAGAGAGGCAAGCAAGGCAATGAGAGTCCTAGAAGGAGAAGGAAATGAAAGATTGGAGCTGGACAAAGGGGAAGGGAAACTGGACAAAGTGGCAAGGGGGATGGGTGGTGCAAGGCACTGGACTGGTAGGAAGGGCAAGGGAAAGACATGGATGGGTCAGGAAGGAAGAGGAAAACAATGGCCAGGAATGACAAAGAAATGCAAGGTTGGATAGGAAAGGAAAGGCAAGGCAATGTAGGGAAGGGGTAGGCCAGACAATGGGTGTCTTAAGAGGAAAAGTATGCATAGCAAGGCCAAGAGAAAAGCGGTAAAGAAGTTAGCGTGGGGGATAGGTGAGTGTAGCTGAGAAAAAAAGAAACAAAGTGCCTCATTCCAGTATGTATGTATGTATGTGTGTGTGAAGTTTGCAGGATGTAAAGCAGAAGAAAGCAGTGACTTGATGGTGGAGTGAAAGGATGCTTTTGAATACACGTGGCAAGGTCCAAGCAAACTATTTGTCTTGGCACATCTGTGTCCCATAAACTTCTTAGTTTAGATTCAGACTGTAAGCGGGACAGAGAACACCCCTAAAATTACAGCTGAGCAAGAAAGCAGGTCGCATCAGCATGTTTTAAAGGAAGCAGTTTTTTTGTGTGAGAAGAAAATGGACATATGAGACTCCAGCAGTATCGACGTTCAGCTTAGAAGCAAAGTGCAATGATTCCGTACAAACTCTGAAAATGAAACGCAGCAATAAAAAGGCAATGGGACATGTCAGCGAAAGCTTTGTGGCCAAGCAGGGTGAGATGTTTGAAGCAGAACCACAGTTTGGTTTCACTAAGGATCCATCATGGTGGATTGCAAACATGTGCCAAGACAACACATATTCTGCAGCTGTTGCAGCTCTCCGCAGGAACACTAGCGCTTTCCCTTAGACTCTAAAATGCAGAGAAATGGCCTGCGCAGCGCAGAAGCTATTTGTGCTGCTTGTACACCTCTTCCAACCCCTCAGTGGAAACTATTACGCCTGCCTTTAGACTCTGAGATCCAGAGAACACAATGGTAGAGGCAGTGGTGGAGAATGGAAGGAGAGAGTGAAGTTTGATGAGTGAGTTTGATGTGACTTATGTGGAGCACGCAGAAAATGTAGCCCCGTACTGGTTTTTACACCTGGAGCCTATTTCTGTAAGACATTTCAGGTGGACATTTTTGATCAAGAAGCCAGAGTGAAAAAATTGACAGCAGGTCTCTCTGGGAAAGAAAAAGCAGCAAGGCGTCGTGTGCCATTTAAATGCTGCTATAAGAAGGGCGTACTTTAGCAGCATCTCTCTTGACACTTCTATCTGTGTAATCTCTAGCTGCTTGGACACAGCGACACTGAAAATAATTGTACTGCAAATACCAAGTTACACAGGGAAAAAGGGTAGGTCAGCAAATGCCTTCTGTCCTGGCACATCTCTCAGTCAGAACTCCAGCTGAAAAATTTTGCTGTAATGATGGACTTTGCCACTTGGAGAGAATTTATATAGTTGGGAAGAAGCATTCAAAGCCGTAGTGCATTTCGTCTATTTTACGGACTGCAAGGGCACTCTAAAGGCCAGCACTAGCTTTTTGTTGGACTTTTTCTTTTTGAGTAGCTGCTGGACGTTTTGAAGCGGTTTGGGATCTGCTAGAGTGCAAGGTAATACATAGAGTTTGAGGAAAGTGATATACACATTTTATATCTCCAGGGAGGTGGATGCAGTTCAGTGTGTGCGAGTTACATGTTGAGCAGCTGATCACACAGAAAAGAAGAGGCTGCGCTGCAATTGCCTTTTCATTTGCAGCTTATAAACTGCACAGCCCACAATGAAACAATTCCACTTCCTTCTGTGCTACATACAGGATCACATTCTCTCAGTCTCTAAGAGCCAGGACCCCCAGCGGAGCTCTTCCCTGCGCTGCTCCTACACCAATGAGGCCGGAGCCGCAAACAGCTTGGCTTTTTCCCTGGCACCGGCTGCCAGCGCTCATCAAAATAACCACACGATGGCGCTGTCGACTAACAAAAGAAGGAAACGCACCGAGGCCAGCTCCAAAGGACAGAGCCGAGTTGGAAACGTCCCTGCTCTCAAATTAACTGTGCCAGGAAAAAAAGACTTTGCTGATCTTCCCCCTCCAAGTGTGCAAACACTTTTGCACCACACTCAAAGGGCAACACGAAATCCTCTGCCCTAACAAACATTTTCACTCTCGCAGAGTCCAGTAACAAACTCAAAGACATCCGCTCACCAAATGTGCCAGCTGAGAGAGAAAGTTCTTTGCTGCCTACAATTTCAACTTCACCCATCAAACAATGAACACACACTCTGCTATTGGCACTTTTCTTTTCAGCTCTACGCTCCTAAGCTTTCAGTCTCAGAGTCAAGATCCAAGCAGCATGGCAACAGGGACTACTCACACACTAAAGCTACAAGGACAAAAAGCTCAACAACTTGCTGTCTAGATTCCCACTGTCAGTTCAACATCTCTAACCCACAGGGAAACCTCTTGGGAAAAACCTTTAAATTCACTGAGACCACCCAAAGTGCCCATCCAAACTTAATTTCTTTGCCAAAGACAAGAACAAGAAGCTCATTACAAGAGAAATGGCATCCCCTCCTCCAAAATCCAAAACATCCTGTGACTGATCCCATACAATGGTGTCAGAACACTCTTACTAGAGGCAGACAGCCTTCCAAAGATGGATACTGACTCAATGACTGTACAAATTGAGGGAGTGCTTCCAAATATGCCGGCACAAGAAGCTGCTGTCGTCCTTGAGCTGCGCGACACAGCTTCTTATCTGCACCTCCAACTCTGGGGCTACGTGCTTTCCTTCCCATGAGAAAGCATTGCCATTCTCCTTCAGGAACTTACCAAGCCAAACTCTATGCCATGTCCTGTACTATGTCCAACAATGGCTCCTGCACAGAAGGGTCTACAACATAAATATCTTGCTGGACTATACCTCCTCATGGTACCTTTAACGCCTGCCCTATTACATTGTCACTATATCTTTTACTTGCCAAGGAAAGGCACTCAGAGTCACTTGGCCTTGCCTTTGATGCTGTGGCTAGTCTACTCTTGTTTTGCTTGCTTGCTTATGTGTGCCTTGCCTGGCAAGACCTAGAAAGACCTTCCTTGCTTTCCTTTGCCTTGCCTACCGCTCTTTGCAATGCAAACCAAGTGTAGGCGCAATTGTAGGCAAGTCAAGGGAGAAGCTGACAAGGCTGGAGCCATGAGGGGCAAGCAAATGGAGTGGTAGGTGAGAGAAGGCCCAGAACTTCTAGGCAAGGATGGGCATAGGAAGGCCAGGCAGAAACAGGAAGGGCTAGGCAAGGCTAGGTTTCCCTGGAGGAAAGCAGTAGGCAGGTCAAGTGTGGGCATAGGCACTGGAGGGAGTGCAAGGCTAGGGAGGCAAGGCAGGGCAAGGCAAGGAAACTTTTGGGTCACCAAGGCAAGACAAATGAGAGGTACATTCAAAGACTGCTGGTACACAAAAGGGGCTAGGACAGACTTCTCTGGCTGGCCTTGATCTCACATGGGCCATCTCTAATCTGCACCTAAACCACTTGGATTACCTGCTTTCCTTGGTATACAAAAGAACTGTCATTCTGGTCCTGAAGCGCAAAGGTGAAATGTGAATTTTATGTCCAAAATTCAAGACATGTAAGGATAGGTGCCAGAAGCAAGCTGCCAGGACAGATGGGTGTGCTTGCACGTGACCTCTTTTGGGCTTCCTCTCACATGTTCCTGAAACGCTGGAGGTACGTGAAAACCTTGAGAGTCCTAGGAGAAGCAGGCAGGGCAAGGCAAGATGAAGAAATTCCGCAAAAAGAGGGGTATTGAATTCCAGGTGGGGGACGAGTGAGCAAGGGAATGCAAGGCAAGGGAGAGGAGAGGTTCAAAGGTAACGCCAAGAAAAGTGGTGGCTTTGCCAGGCAAGACAAAAGAGAGGCAAGCAAGGCAATGAGAGTCCTAGAAGGAGAAGGAAATGAAAGATTGGAGCTGGACAAAGGGGAAGGGAAACTGGACAAAGTGGCAAGGGGGATGGGTGGTGCAAGGCACTGGACTGGTAGGAAGGGCAAGGGAAAGACATGGATGGGTCAGGGAGGAAGAGGAAAACAATGGCCAGGAATGACAAAGAAATGCAAGGTTGGATAGGAAAGGAAAGGCAAGGCAATGTAGGGAAGGGGTAGGCCAGACAATGGGTGTCTTAAGAGGAAAAGTATGCATAGCAAGGCCAAGAGAAAAGCGGTAAAGAAGTTAGCGTGGGGGATAGGTGAGTGTAGCTGAGAAAAAAAGAAACAAAGTGCCTCATTCCAGTATGTATGTATGTATGTGTGTGTGAAGTTTGCAGGATGTAAAGCAGAAGAAAGCAGTGACTTGATGGTGGAGTGAAAGGATGCTTTTGAATACACGTGGCAAGGTCCAAGCAAACTATTTGTCTTGGCACATCTGTGTCCCATAAACTTCTTAGTTTAGATTCAGACTGTAAGCGGGACAGAGAACACCCCTAAAATTACAGCTGAGCAAGAAAGCAGGTCGCATCAGCATGTTTTAAAGGAAGCAGTTTTTTTGTGTGAGAAGAAAATGGACATATGAGACTCCAGCAGTATCGACGTTCAGCTTAGAAGCAAAGTGCAATGATTCCGTACAAACTCTGAAAATGAAACGCAGCAATAAAAAGGCAATGGGACATGTCAGCGAAAGCTTTGTGGCCAAGCAGGGTGAGATGTTTGAAGCAGAACCACAGTTTGGTTTCACTAAGGATCCATCATGGTGGATTGCAAACATGTGCCAAGACAACACATATTCTGCAGCTGTTGCAGCTCTCCGCAGGAACACTAGCGCTTTCCCTTAGACTCTAAAATGCAGAGAAATGGCCTGCGCAGCGCAGAAGCTATTTGTGCTGCTTGTACACCTCTTCCAACCCCTCAGTGGAAACTATTGCGCCTGCCTTTAGACTCTGAGATCCAGAGAACACAATGGTAGAGGCAGTGGTGGAGAATGGAAGGAGAGAGTGAAGTTTGATGAGTGAGTTTGATGTGACTTATGTGGAGCACGCAGAAAATGTAGCCCCGTACTGGTTTTTACACCTGGAGCCTATTTCTGTAAGACATTTCAGGTGGACATTTTTGATCAAGAAGCCAGAGTGAAAAAATTGACAGCAGGTCTCTCTGGGAAAGAAAAAGCAGCAAGGCGTCGTGTGCCATTTAAATGCTGCTATAAGAAGGGCGTACTTTAGCAGCATCTCTCTTGACACTTCTATCTGTGTAATCTCTAGCTGCTTGGACACAGCGACACTGAAAATAATTGTACTGCAAATACCAAGTTACACAGGGAAAAAGGGTAGGTCAGCAAATGCCTTCTGTCCTGGCACATCTCTCAGTCAGAACTCCAGCTGAAAAATTTTGCTGTAATGATGGACTTTGCCACTTGGAGAGAATTTATATAGTTGGGAAGAAGCATTCAAAGCCGTAGTGCATTTCGTCTATTTTACGGACTGCAAGGGCACTCTAAAGGCCAGCACTAGCTTTTTGTTGGACTTTTTCTTTTTGAGTAGCTGCTGGACGTTTTGAAGCGGTTTGGGATCTGCTAGAGTGCAAGGTAATACATAGAGTTTGAGGAAAGTGATATACACATTTTATATCTCCAGGGAGGTGGATGCAGTTCAGTGTGTGCGAGTTACATGTTGAGCAGCTGATCACACAGAAAAGAAGAGGCTGCGCTGCAATTGCCTTTTCATTTGCAGCTTATAAACTGCACAGCCCACAATGAAACAATTCCACTTCCTTCTGTGCTACATACAGGATCACATTCTCTCAGTCTCTAAGAGCCAGGACCCCCAGCGGAGCTCTTCCCTGCGCTGCTCCTACACCAATGAGGCCGGAGCCGCAAACAGCTTGGCTTTTTCCCTGGCACCGTCTGCCAGCGCTCATCAAAATAACCACACGATGGCGCTGTCGACTAACAAAAGAAGGAAACGCACCGAGGCCAGCTCCAAAGGACAGAGCCCAGTTGGAAACGTCCCTGCTCTCAAATTAACTGTGCCAGGAAAAAAAGACTTTGCTGATCTTCCCCCTCCAAGTGTGCAAACACTTTTGCACCACACTCAAAGGGCAACACGAAATCCTCTGCCCTAACAAACATTTTCACTCTCGCAGAGTCCAGTAACAAACGCAAAGACATCCGCTCACCAAATGTGCCAGCTGAGAGAGAAAGTTCTTTGCTGCCTACAATTTCAACTTCACCCATCAAACAATGAACACACACCCTGCTATTGGCACTTTTCTTTTCAGCTCTACGCTCCTACGCTTTCAGTCTCAGAGTCAAGATCCAAGCAGCATGGCAACAGGGACTACTCACACACTAAAGCTACAAGGACAAAAAGCTCAACAACTTGCTGTCTAGATTCCCACTGTCAGTTCAACATCTCTAACCCACAGGGAAACCTCTTGGGAAAAACCTTTAAATTCACTGAGACCACCCAAAGTGCCCATCCAAACTTAATTTCTTTGCCAAAGAGAAGAACAAGAAGCTCATTTCAAGAGAAATGGCATCCCCTCCTCCAAAATCCAAAACATCCAGTGACTGATCCCATACAATGGTGTCAGAACACTCTTACTAGAGGCAGACAGCCTTCCAAAGATGGATACTGACTCAATGACTGTACAAATTGAGGGAGTGCTTCCAAATATGCCGGCACAAGAAGCTGCTGTCGTCCTTGAGCTGCGCGACACAGCTTCTTATCTGCACCTCCAACTCTGGGGCTACGTGCTTTCCTTCCCATGAGAAAGCATTGCCATTCTCCTTCAGGAACTTACCAAGCCAAACTGTATGCCATGTCCTGTACTATGTCCAACAATGGCTCCTGCACAGAAGGGTCTACGACATAAATATCTTGCTGGACTATACCTCTTCATGGTTCCTTTAACGCCTGCCCTATTACATTGTCACTATATCTTTTTCTTGCCAAGGAAAGGCACTCAGAGTCACTTGGCCTTGCCTTGCCTTTGATGCTGTGGCTAGTCTACTCTTGTTTTGCTT